>NW_002987276.1:294447-325683 GCF_000006295.1 Pediculus humanus corporis | reverse complement strand
AAAGAAAATTTTCAAAACGTTTTTGAAATTAAAAAAAAAAACAAAACAAAATTGTAACGTTAAGGAATTTTTTTTACTTGATATAAAATCACTTATTTTTCATTTTAACAATAATAAATACATTATTTATTTATTTATATTATAATAAATAAAATATTTAAATAAAACATGATTATTTATCATATTAAAATTGATTGGAAACTTCAATTCTTAAAAAGGTTAACTTAATTATTATTAAAGGACGAATTTATTTATAAATACACACACATATATATACTTATAAAATTTTATTATTATTATTATTATTATCATCATCATTAATATTATTAATATTTACGTCACTTTATTACGAGTCCTTAAATACTCGTTTAACTAATTATAATATTTTTTTTTCAGGGTTTTTCTTTCTTTTTTTTTTTTTTTTGAATGTATTTTGAGCAAATTGATCTTTTTTAATAATAATTAATAACAATGAAATTATTATTATTTTATTTATAATAAGTGATATATATTAATAATTAACAATTAAATTAATCATCTGGTCGTTGTGACTTTGATGTAATATATTCCAGGATGACTGGAAAAAAGAAAAAAAAGAAAAATTAATTAATTAATTACTTTGTGTGAGTGAGTAGATTGATTTTCCTTCTCACCATTAATTACTTTTAAATAAAATTTACCTTCTGTAAGATTCATAACCCATAAAACCAGTTTGACCATTGCATATACCTTTGCTTGCATGATGAACAGATGGACATTGTCTGGCTGGATATTTGTATCTTTGAGACAAATTAATTGTATTTATGAAATATTTTTGTGATGCTCTGTGATGGCAAGCTGTAAAGTAAAACATTTTTGTTTCAATGTAATTTAAAAAAACTTTATACAATATGTCTGAAACATGAAAAATTGTTTTTGTTAACTAACTGATATTGTAATGTTCACATTCAGGTTGAAAAAAACCACCGTTTGGATAAAAATCAACGGTTCCAAGGGGTTTTTTAAGACCAACGAATACTATGCTGGAATGTATTATATCTACAAATTGTGCAACGTGAGGATTTATCCTTTCTGATGGTGGAACGTGTTCGAATAAAGGTGCTGCTGGATCTAAACCTAATTTAAAAAAAAATTCAGGTATGTCATACGATATTTAAAATATACAGGGATTCGGTTTTGGTTAATTAATTACCGGTAACTCTTCCTATTGCTTTTCTATATGGTAGTACTTTTGTTGCCAATCCCATCATGTGTGCTCCCAGGCTGTGTCCTATGAGATGAGTGTTTGAAAAATTTAAATTTGCTTCCCTTTGTAAAAATATCAAAAATTGTCCCAATTTATACGCGTTTTCTTTCATGCAAACAACGACTTGATCGTAGAATATGTTACGCGCACATTGTGACCAATCGACCGATATGAAATTGACATTTTCAGCCATTAAAAATTCTATTAGGAAAAAATCAATCATTTCAATTTAATTCTTTCAAAATAATTTTTTCTCGTTGATAAATTTAAGTAATTAAAATCACACTGTACCTGTTTTCATTTCCGTTATCCAAGGTGAATCGCCTAAACCCATAAATCCATGTGTAGCAAATATTGTTGGTAGTGTATTATCAAAACTAGATGACAAAACACTTGATCTATCATTATTATAAAGTCTAACACCTTGCGGGTTATTCCTATAAATTTAATGTGCAAATTAATAATAATAATAATAACAAAAATCAATTAAAATGATAAAACTACACACACACACACACACACACTTAAAAAAAAGCAAAAATTAAATAATAATAATAATGGGATTTGTGTTAGATATCGAACGTTATTTGATTTCGGTTAAACCGGCGCCATTTTTTTTTTTTTTGAAATGATAAACAAACGTATAAAAATTTCTTTTTTATTATTTTTGACTTTTATTACGAAGTTTAAATTTATGTTTCGTATAGGTTTATTAAACTTTAGAATACGATTAATAAAAAATAACTACTAATAATAATAATAATAATAATAATAATACGACAACGACATATCGACATTTAAAAATTTTTTCACATACGACCAAACGTTAATATTATATTTAATAAAATAAACGTACCTGGTATATAAGGTATAAATCATTTCATTATCCAAAGTATTCGATCTTAAAAATGATTTATCGAAAACATTTAATAATAATCCGTTACTAGAATCTAAAAATAATTAAACAAAAGAATAAACGTTTTTGAAAAATTTGAATTTTCGTTTCCGTTTACTCACAACCCTTTCGAAATAAATAAATAAACAAAAGTACCAACCTTGGAAAGATATAATTATAAAAAAAGCACAAATAGTTATTATTATCGTAGTATTCATTTTTTTTTTTTTTTTTTGTTGTTGTGCTCACGATAGATGCGAAAAATAAGAAATGATTTTTTCTTATTTAACCACCACCTATTTAATTATCTTGATCAAATAATGGCCATCTCAGATAATTGGTTGATTCGCGTATACCGTATAGCCTTGCATGATTTTTCGATTTCGAGACCAAGGTCTTTCACTCATACCATGGAAGATTTCGATTAAAATAAATGGTGAGTGAATGGAAAAAAAAGAAAATAAAAACCAAGAAATTGGGAGGTGCAAAAAAAAATCAGCTGGGACCTTCACGGTTACCATTTTAATATCCGGTTTTTCTTTTTGCAAATTTTTACCGCGGTAAAGGTCTCGCACTATGACGATCGGTTATTTATAAATTTAAAATAATTAAATACGAGATGATACTCTTATTTATTATATATATATATATATATTTTCACCTGATCCAAAAACCAAATCAAGTTTTTCATTATTATTATTATTAATAAGTATGTATAAAATTTTACACAACGGATCGTTTTGATAAATGACCTTTAACGAATGTTACCTTTGATAAATGTCTCGGTACGAAAAAAAGTTCATTTTATTGAAATTATTTTCTAGAAACTCGTTCGAAAACACGTAATCAATTACTATCAATGTCAAGGTTAGGTTTATGGAAATGTTTAACCGCGGGTTTAACTATAACGTTTGCCATCCGGAAGTAAAAAGTTATGTTTAACCGTCGAATCATTTCCACTTTGTTTTCTAGGAGGTTTCTAACCAACATCCCTTCAATCATTTAATTTTTTTAAAAATTCACATTGTAAATCATACGTGAATAGATTTTCATTAAAGTATTTAATCATTTAAACAATGACATATGCACTTTGTTATCAGGTACCGACAACAACAACAACAACAAACTATCTACTACCTACCACCCGCTGACTATCATTGACCGTAAATATTTTTATTTATAACCGACATTGAATTCGTAGTAAAAAAAAAAAAACCTGACAAAGACCACGACGACATTATAATATTTTTTTACATTTTAAAATACCAATCAATCGATCAATCAATCAATCAAATGATAATGATAATTTTTTTAAACCGATATCCATAAATAAATGTGTAGGTATACATATATTTTTATACGAAAACACAGCAAATCGTTATTCTTATACTACTACTACTACTACTAATAATAATAATAATAATAATAATAATATTTAATTTTTTTTTTTTTAAAACCAATCAAAATTAACTTATTTAAAATAATAATAATAATAATAATAATAATTAAATGTATGCATTTTATATATATATATGCGAATAATTGACACAAGTTTAAACCGAATTACATAAAACGTGTAGTAAACACACTCTCGTAGCTTTCGGTAACGTTTAAAATAATTAATTAAATATCCTACCAAGTGTGCGTGTGCAAAATAAAACATCTACCAGACGATAATATAATAATAATAATAATAATAATAATAATAATAATTGACTTATGGAAAAAAAATATGTATGTATGTATATATATATATATAAATCCAATTTTTATTAATTATTTTCATTTTGAATAATTAAAATAATAAAAAAAAAAAAAAAACGAGCTACAACACAACATTACAAGCATGGTTTACAACAGCATTTATTATTATTATTATTATTGTTATTATTATTATGGTTGTTATCATTTCTATTTCTACTACTTTTTCTTCTGCTTCTGCTTCTTCTTCATCGTCTTCTTTTTGAAATATATTTACATTAGGTTTCTTTTGTTTGTTTGTCCTCCCCCGTTTTTCCCCCGTTTGTTAGTTTTTTTTTTTTCCGTTTGTTCCATTGTTTGTTTGTTTTTTCATATTGTATATATATATATATATAATAAAAAGAGAGAAAAAAAAAAAAAGAGAGAGAGAGATAAAAAATTACAAAGTTCTGGTAGAGCGTTGTTTTCAAGTTTAAATATATAATTTATTCGTCGCTTTTGGTACCGTTCGGTTTGTCGTCGCTGCGAGATCTAAAAAAAAAAAAAAAAAAAAAAAAAAAAAAAAATATAAAATTAGTTTAAAATTTACCGCACGTGCACACGTGCACACACGCGTCCCTCTCGGGTGCGTGTGGGTATATATAAATTATTCACCTGCTTCGAGATCTGGATTTCGAACTCGATTTCGACGGAGTCCTTTTCTCATTTGATTTCGATCGACGATCCGATGATTTTGATTTCTTATCCCTAGACTTGGACCTGCTTCGACTTTTCGAATTGCTTCGGGAACGTGAACGACGATCACGTGATCTCGATCTCGTAAACGATCTCGACCTGAATGATGGGATAAAAAAAAAAAAGAAAAAAAAAACACGTGATAACGTTTTCCAATTTAATTTTTCACTCCCCTGTGTGCGTGTGTGTGTGTGCGCGTGTGTGTATCTGCACTTCCTATATCCTTCGTAAAACAAAATCCTTTTTTTTTTTTTTTTTTATAAAAAATTACGTTTTGGGGACACGCTTCAATTAGAGCCTTTTTGAGAGAAAAAAAAATTTAATAAAAATCCCAGAGAATTTTTTTTTTTTTACTAAGAGGTACCAATAACAAAAAGAAAAAAAAAAAAAAAAAATTATTTTTTACGAAAACCAGCTTTTAATTGAGAAAGGGAAGGAGGAGAAAAGGGAGAAAATATATTAATAATAATAATAATGATCGAATACTATAATAAAAAAACATTTAAGTACACGACTCGACTTTTCTTTTTTTATTTGTTCGATAGTAAGTCTTAAAGCTTTCTTTTTAAAGAACGTTTCGAGGGGGGAGGGGGGGTATGACGAAATGTGAGATAAAATAATGATAATAAAAAAGAAATTTTTCGACGCGATTGTAAAAACAAAAAAAAAAAAAAAAACAGAAAATAATAATAATAATATTTTTATATAAATTTTTTGCTTTTTTTTTATTATTTATATATTTAATTTTTTTTTTTTAAATAAAAAAAAAAAAAAAAAAAAAAAAAAAAAGAAAAATGATCAAGACTCACTTTAAAATAATGAATACAATACAAGTGTGTGTGTTGGCGGAGTCTAGTGAGAGTCTAGAGAAGTGTGAATTGGTTCTTATATCATTTAACAATACAACAACGAACGAGAGAAGATCTCAGGGAGTTAGTTCTGTGCCTGTCTCTCTTTCTCTTTCTATCTCTCTTTGTCTCTTTTTGTCAATCTCTCGCAATTCAAATCGATGGTCTCACACGAGAGATAAAGCTTGGTTGTGTAGATACCTGAAGTGCTTACTCACGCGTACCTCTTAAATCTCTTTTCTCAACCCCTATAAATATTTCATTAAACTTTTTAATTTCTTTTTTTTTTTTTGTTCGGGTAAATTATTCTCATCATTTATCGAATAAAAAATAACTCTGAGTTTTTTTTTTTTTTTTGTTTTTTTGCTCTCTTAAAAGCGTTTATCCCGTTTATTAAATGTTGTTATTACAATAATAATAATAATATCCGATCATAAAAAAAAATTTACCTAAAAACATGGCGGATTATTCTATTACAAAAAAAAAAAAAAAACATTGAAAAGAATGACTAGAAATTAATATATAAATAATCGATAATACAAAGCAGAGGCTTAAAACTAATAATTAAACCCAAAATAATTAATCGCATTACAACTATTTAAAATATTATTATTATTATTATTATCATCTTCTTATAATGCAACAGGCATTCAACACAAACATTCGATTAATAAAACGAATAACATGCAATTAAAATATTCTACTTAAAAAAAATAAGAAATGTAAAGAAGGATAATTAATTATGTAAAAGAAAGAAAAATAAAATAAAAGCAGAGATAGAAAACTAGATAGACTCTTGATCGGATCAATGTCGAATACAAAATATAGTTTTTTAAGCTTAATTATTATTATTATTATTATTATTAGTCGTTTAAGGATTTTTACTTCTTCTTTAAATGCTCTCCTCGTGAAGTCTCACATATATGAGTTATGAATTTCTTTTTTTACCTTCTGTTTCGACCTCCTCGGCGGTAACGTTTACAGTCTCTTGCATAATGACCCCGCTCTCCGCATTGGTAGCATCGATCATCTGGATGAAAGGGACGACCTCTTCTACTAACGCCTCTGTCCCGACCCCTACGCCTTGCCATACCATTTGATGGTTCAACACGAACTCGACGACCGGCAATTGATCTGTTTAGAATTAAATCCGTTAATAAAATAATATTGTGAAAATGAAAAATAAAATCCATTTTATTTTTCATTTTAATTTTGATCATTTCCAACAACAACAACAAAAAAAAAAAATTTCAGCTCGTCGAATGTTAAATAAAATGACAAACCTTCCATCTAAACCACGTACGGCATCATCTGCATCTCTTGGATCTTCAAATTCCACAAATGCAAATCCTGGAGGATGTCGAGCAACCCATACATTTTTCAATGGTCCATAATAACCGAAAGCATCCTCTAAATCTTGTTTAGACGCTGAAGAACCAAGGTCGCCGACGTAAACTTTACAATCAGAACCGGAATCACGGTAACGAGACATAATAAGCTCCAGAAAATCTTAAAAATCTAATAATTAAAAACATTAGTTATTTATATATATATATATATATATACGGCATTTATTTTGATAGGCGTCACTGCAAGAAAATCGATACGGCGCGAAAATGGACGCTATTAAATACCGGATTTTAGATTATATAAGAACGGTAAATACTTTATTGGCACAATCGAATCGATTAATTTTCGATCAATCGTTTAAAATGATTTTAAATAACGTGGAGCTTTCGAAATTAATCTCGTGTTAAAATGTGAATTTAAAAAAAAACTTACCTATATTTTTGCAAATCTAGCATAAATCTTAACTTCCCCAAAATGGTTAACACTACAGTCGTACCAACTTAATTTTTTATTTATTTATACGAAAATATAATTTTCATTAAAATAAATTAAATTATTATTTATTCGACGTGTTGTGATTTAAATTAAATGTAATTTTATAGAATAAATGTTTTTATCTTAAAAATGCTAAAACTATTTCCGAGATTTGTGAAAATAAAAAAAATGTAAGCTTGTAATCCTTAATATCAGAAAACGTTTTTAACGGTTATTCTGGTAAAGCATCTGTTTGTTTAATTTAATTATTGCATAATAAGTATTATTTATTAAATAACTCCACAGGATATTATATTTATGACAAAAAAATTTTATTCAAATAAATTTAAAAATGAAAAGCTCTTGGATAGTTTTTACCACTTTGACAGTTGGCAATATTGAAAGTATAACCGCGAATTGTTGACATCGAAAAATTTACCTTTATTCTTTTTTATTGAGTAAGTTTTCATTGAATTGAAAACAATACAAATTTAAATTTAAACTAATTTTTTTTATTGTCAATATAAAATTAAAAAATGAATACATATCGGAACGTAACAATTTTCATCCCTTTCTCTTTTTTATATAATATGAAAGAGGTTTTCACGAAGCCATCTTGGTTGGTTTGATTACATGTTCAAAATTCATAGAATTTTTAATTAAAAATTAAAATTATTTAAGCAAATATTTTATTGTTAGTTTTTATTTATCAAACATTTTATAGTTTGTATTAAGTTAGAGGATTTAGATTATAAATTTTTATTATAAATGACCTTGAATTTTTGGTTATCCTCGAGGTGTGTGTCTTTTTTTTTTTTTTTTTCTTTTTTTCTTTTACTACAAATAATTTTTCATTGCTGAGTTATTTGAAAAAATATTTATTTTTAAATAATTTTTTAAAGTTATTCAAATAAATAATTCGTAATATTTGCTACATTTTTAGGGAAGAATCGTTAATATTATTTAGTTAAATGTGTAACTTATAAACGAGCTCCAACACCATTTTTTTTTTTTTTTTAAATTCAAGTTAAGTTTTTAAATTTTAAAAAAAGACGTTTTCATAATGCATTAAAAATGCTTAATAGTAAATTCAATTGTATTAATATTTAAATAAGTGTGTGTATATATATATATATATTTATATTCGAGTGTGAAATAGCTAATAATAAATCAATATGAATAACGATACGGATTTTCATGTCACAAACCAAGGTGATTCTAATATGAGGTGGGGAAGGGAATTACGTACTAGATATAGAAGAAATTATAGAACAATGGGTAAGCAATTCAAAAAAAAAAGGGCTGCCTCAAAATTAAAGTTACATTTTTTATTAAAATTATCTTATTTGCTTCTTAGATAGGATAAGTAAGCAGCATCCTACCAGAGCTTGTCGTCTACGTTTATCCACGAGGACAATAGATTATTTTGATGATATTGATGATATAGATATCCCATATAACGATGATGATGAAGAAGATGTCGATGAAGATGAAACAATATTTTCACCTGTTAAATCTAAAAGAAAATACAGGTATGACAAATAATTTAAAAAGAAAAATTTTATTTTATCTTTAATAACAATTGCCAATTATAAAATTTTGTATTTTATTGTAGTACTGATAGAAGAATTAATAAGGCATCTCTGCCATCGAGAACATTAGCTCAAAATAATTTTACCGAGAACAACACTGCGAACGAAACAAATGAAAAAAGTACTGAAAATGGTATCAAAACCGAATATGATAATGACCAAGATGTTGAAGGCGAAGGAGAAGCTGAAGGTGAAGGTGAAGGTACTATCAACTAATAATTATTTTATTCAAACTCTTTGCTTTACATAAATGCAAATGTAAATGAATTTCACTGGCTAAGTTACTGTTCCTCTTTTTAATCTTATTATTATTACGATTACAATTTCTTTTTCGTTTGTCAATATATTAAAAAGGCTTATGTTTGTATTATTATTATTATTATTACTGGTTTTTAATTTTCATAATGAAATTTTAAATAATAATAATGCATTATTTTTAACTACAAAAATATTTTACAGGGGTGCGTCGCAGTAAACGCCAAAGAAAGCTCTTATATGATAATTTTAATCAATCATGGATATTAGGTACTCAAACTGTTTTAAGAGGTTATCCTCCAATGTATCGTGGGCAGGAGAATGCGGTTGAAAATGGAAGTAGCAATGATGATGCAACAAGAGATGAAGAAGTTCAGCAGACTGAAGAAAATGATACTAAACCAATTGTTGATAATGTAAGTTTTAAGGTATTTAATTACTGTTTTTTTTTTTGTAAACTAAAATACGCGTTTTTTAGAGTGAAGATTTATACACTGCAATTAAACGAAAAAGGCGACAAAGAATCCCTTATTCACCATCTGCTGATATGACTGTAAAATCCAGACTGAGGGAAAGGAGGAATAGAGTTACCGTTAATGCAGATTCTTCGGAATCGGAGGAAAGTCAGGCTTCAAGCGTTCATCCTGTTCAGCGACGTCGTAGATCTTTACGAAGAGATGATTCAAGCGATGAATCTTCAAGAAGGCGACCCATGGCAGATAAAGGAAAAGTTTATCACCTTAGGCAAAATAAACCCGCCGTGGAACGTTTTCAAGTCGCGAATAATAATAGTGAGTTATTTACTTATTTTATATATGAAAACAAAAAGACTTTTGTTGTTTTGCAAAAAAAAAAAAAGTAAAACAAATGTGTATTAATATGAAATATTGTTTCAAGGGCCCACGAGGCGATCCTCTAGACTAGTCTTATGTTCGGTACCTAGTCGTTATCAAAGAAAAAATGAAGATTCCTCATCAAGCGACGAAGAAAGGTTTCAAAGGAAAAAAGCTAAAAGTTTGGCCAAAGCCAGAAGTCGGTAAGGATCAAATTATCCATTAAGTAAAAAAAAAGGAACTTTCTTTAATACAACTTTCGTAAAATAAATTTTATAATTTAATAATTGCAGTTGTATGCCATTAAATTACAAACCTTCGGATTCAAATCAGTTACAAAAAACTCCCGTTCATTCTGCAAAAACTCCAGCAACTTCTGCTGGACCAAAAGGACCGGCCGATGTTGATCCAATGGCTATAGATACAAGTATTAGATTTGATAAAGTTGGAGGATTAGAGAGTCATTTGAAATGCCTTAAGGAAATGGTTGTTTTCCCATTAATGTACAGGGAAATTTTTGACAAATTTAAAATTCAGCCTCCCAAAGGAGTTTTATTTCATGGCCCTCCAGGTAATAAGGAAACAATAAAACATTTTTTAAAATAATTTAATCGTTACAAAGGGGAAAATTTGTGGTTTTATTTTAGGTACTGGTAAAACACTCATAGCAAGAGCATTGGCCAATGAGTGCTCTCAAGGAGATCGTAAAGTTTCATTTTTTATGCGAAAAGGAGCCGATTGTTTAAGCAAATGGGTTGGGGAGTCAGAGCGACAGTTAAGGCTGTTGTTTGAACAGGTAAATTTTTTTTTTTTTTTTAAATTCAAAATATTTTTCAAAATAAAAACATATTTTAAAATTTTTTTCAGGCTTTTCAAATGAGACCATCGATAATTTTTTTCGATGAAATTGACGGATTAGCACCAGTAAGATCTTCAAAACAAGATCAAATTCATGCCAGCATTGTATCCACCCTACTAGCATTTTTAGACGGTTTGGATGATCGCGGGGAAATAATCGTTATAGGAGCTACTAACAGAATAGACGCCATAGATCCCGCATTGAGACGACCTGGGAGATTCGACAGGGAATTATACTTTCCATTACCAGGGAAAAAGGTTTGTTCAATTTTTTCAAAACTTCAGAATTATTCCATAGAGAAAAATTTTTAATTACTGCATTTTGTAGGAACGAGAGGAAATTTTAACGATACACACAAAACCCTGGGATTCACCTCCGTCTCAACAATTGATGGCGCATTTAGCTGAAAAATCCGTCGGATATTGTGGATCCGATTTAAGATTGCTCTGCTCCGAAGCGGTAGTTCAAGCCCTCCGTCGTCGGTATCCTCAAATTTACAAAAGCTCTCAAAAACTCCTTTTACAAGCCGATGCAGTCAACGTAAGTTTACCATCTTTTTTTTTCCTTCATTCATCTTAACGTACATAAATTTTATTTGAAAAAATTTTTTTTTGATTTAATTCAGGTCGAGGAAGAAGATTTTAAAATAGCTCAAAGTAGAATAATACCTGCCAGCTCTCGCGTGAATCCCAGCCCACGGTCTCGTCTATCAGATATCGTCGCTCCTCTTTTGGAGGCTCAATTAGATACATCAATTTCGGTTATAAAAAATATATTTCCACATTCATTACCTGTTTCTAAAACTGAATTGTAAGGAAATAATTAGTTTTTTAACGGTTTTTACCAAGTTTTGCTTTATTTTTTTACGTTGTTTTTTTTGTATTCAGGTGTAAAAAACCGATTTATAGACCACATTACGTAGTCTGCGGCTCCGATGAAAATTTCGGACAAACAAGTCACATAGCTCCTGCTCTGTTAGATTTTATGGAACATATTCCAATGCACACGATAAGTTTATCAACCATTTTCGAACTGAGTAATAGAAATCCAGAGGAAGCTATCATACAGGTAATAAATATTTAATATCAAAATGGCTCCGAGTTAAATTAAAACGAATTTTTCCGGAAGTAAAAAAAAAATAAAAAGTTAATTTATTATTTTTAGATAATACGAGAAGCCACGAGAAATCCTCCCTCCGTAATTTATTTGCCATGCATCGACAAATGGTGGGACCATTTATCATTCACTGCCCATGAAATACTATTAGATAAAATTCAATCCATTCCCATAACTTCTCCTGTACTATTGTTAGGAACTAGTCATTCAAGTTATTCCGATTTAAATAGTGAGGTAACCAATAGTGAATTATTTGACGTGAAAAAAAATGCGTGAAAAACTTTGAAATGGAAAATGAAAAAAAGGAAATTTCTCTTTCAGATAAAAAGTATTTTTAAGTATGATTCGATGGACATGAGAAAACCAAACAGAGACGAAAGAGAAAAATTTTTTAAACCCTTATTTATGGAACATTGTTTGAAAATCCCGGATCCTCCCGAACCGAAAGAAGAAGACTGGGAAGAACTTCCGATAGCTCCTCCTCCTCCGCCGCCCCCTCCGAGTTCGTTAGAAATGGAAGAATTACATAATCAAGAAGAGCACAAACTTCGGGAGCTTAGAATATTTTTAAGGGATATTTGTTCGAAATTGGCGAGGAATCGTCAGTGAGTTGATTGATTGAATGAATTTATTCGCTCGTTGCGACTCCCCCCCCACACTTGATTTAATGATTGACTCTTTTTTTTAGATTTTTTATGTTCACGAAACCCGTCGACGTTAAAGAAGTTCCCGATTATTTGAACATAATTAAAAAACCAATGGATTTGGAAACCATGATGACGAATATCGATCTTCACCGATACAATTCCGCTCAAGAATTTTTATTCGACGTTGATCTTATCGTGAGAAACGCTTTGGAATATAATCCAGAAAGGTAAATTTTTGTTATCCGAGGATTTTTTCGCTAAGTAAAACCAAATAATTCAATTTCTTTTAAATTGTCTCTCTGCAGAGATTCGGAAGATAAATTAATAAGGCACCGAGCATGTTCTCTACGTGACACGGCTTACACTCTGATCAAAGCGGAAATGGATACGGATTTCGAAGAAGAATGTAGAAAAATATCGAAGAAAAGACGTGAGAAAAAAGAAGAAGAGGAAAGGTTGAAATTGGAAGAGAAAAATAATTCTGAAAATGGTGAGAAAAATCGAATGTGGATAATTTTTAATCTACGCATGCGTAATACTTTAAACAGAAATACAAAAAAATTTTTTAGAGACGGAAAATAATAATACGGTTAATAGTAGTCATCCGTTGGAACCATTTTTAACGACTTGCAATTCGAAAGGATCTATCAATTCGGAAAACAATGGAGGAAAGAAAAAGGAAAATGGAAAAGTGAAATCCGATCCACCTTTGAGCACGTATTTAAATTCGTCGGAAAGAATAAAAAGGAGGAAAAAAATGGATTGGGCGAGAGGATTGTTAAGGAAAAAGGTTTTTTATTATTATTATTATTGTTTTTTATCGATGATGACGTGAACGTAATTTACTTTTTAAATTTAAGATAAAGAAAAATGCCAACTCTTCTAAAAATTCAAACGAAGGAGGAAATGGAGGAAATGGAGGAGGAGGAGGGGGAAAAGGAGGAGATGGAGAAGAAAAAGAAATTAAAAGCGAATTAAATTCATCATTTAGCAATTGCGAATCTTCTTGTCACGTGATCGATGGATCATTTCAAGATTCGGATAAAACATTAGAACAAGGAACGAGCGTCAAAATGAACAATTCAACAAATTTTAACGAAAATAATAAAAGGCCGAGATCGAGTAGGGAATTCATTTTTTCAAATTATTATTGTAATATAAGAAATAGGTTTTTTTTTTTGCAATGACTCATTTTAAATGGTTTCAGTTTCGAATTCTTCGTCTAATCAAAATGGTAAATCTCCGTCTAGTTCACCGGAAAAAAATTTCGTCGATGCTCCCGCGATGAATTCGTGTAAAAAACGGAAAACCGGTAGGAAAAAATTAGATCTGGACTCGGAAAAGGATTCGAACGACGAAATAAAAATAAACGTGAATGAATTAGAAAATTTATGGAAGGAATTGACGGAAAGAACGGAAAATTGTTCACTAGAAAGTTTACTCGATTGCCACTCGATGCTTTTTAGAATAATATTTAAATATCAAAACGTTTGGGATCGAAGCGAACTTATCGAGGTGAGAAATTGATTGTTTTCCCTCCCCCCCACTCTCTTACTCCTCCCTCCCTCCCTTTCTCCTTCTTCCCTCCTTCTCTTTCTCCTTCCCTCCTTCTCTTTCTCCTTCCCGCCCTCTCTTTCTCTTTCTTCCCTCCCCCTCGCTTTCTCCTTCCCTCCTTCCCTCCCCCTCGCTTTCTTCTTCCCTCCCTCTTTTTCTCCGTCCCTCCCTCTCTCTCTAACTAATCAGCGGGTAAAAATAAAATTTTTTTTTCAGGAATTAACAACCGAATTTATAAAATTAGAAAAACTTTGTTTAATAAATAAAAAGACTGATGATGATGTTAGCCGTATGGAATCGATGTCGTGGGAAAAAATAGAAAACGATGAGAAAAACGAGAATTCAACGAAGATGGCGACGACGACGACGACGACGACGACGACGAATGGAAAAAAAGAAGGAGAAGAAGAAGAATTAAAATCGGGAACGGAAACGGAAGCGGAGTAAACATAGTAGTTGATAAATTGAAAATTGGAAATTGCGATAGTTTTAAAGAATGAGAAAAAAAAAAAGAAAGACTGAGAAAATCAACACATTGATAACGAGTATTTTGTTTTTCGTATACGACGTGTTTTCATGTAGTGACGTCATAGAGAGAGAGAGAGAAAAAAATTTTTTTTTTTTTTTTGATTTTATTTTATTATTGATAACAATTAATTAATTAATTAATAATTTTGTTTTTTATTAAAAAAAAAAAAATAATTTCAGACAAACAACCACCATTCATTAAGTCATTAATTAAAATTAAAGATAGAAAAATAACAACGAATGTTTTTTAGTTTAAAAATTCACATAATGAATTTTTATTATTATTATTATTATTATTATTTTCAGTATTTTTGTTGTTATTATTATTATCATTATTATTATTTTTTTAAAATTACGACTGCGTATTTGATGTATTCACGCGATGATGTACTTTTGTACGCTAATTTTTTTTTTTACAATGGAAAAACATTCCGAAATGAATATATATATATATGATGACGTGTGTGGTAAATGTGTGTCTTAATTTTTTATTTTTATTCGTTTGTTTTATCATTAATTATTATTATTATTATTATTACTTATTTTTTCGTTTATTTAAAACATTGATAACATGACATGAACGATTTGTTTTTAAATAATAATAATAATAATAATCTGTGATTTTTTTTTTAAACGCTCACGTGTTGCATAATAATTTTCAAAAAATATTACCAAAGTTAAATAAGGATAAATAAAATTCTCGGTATGCAAAACAATTATAAAAAAAATTATATTATTATTATTATTATTAAATGGTAATAATATATTATCACGATATTATTATACATAATTTAAAAGTATATCGAGAAGGAAATGTTACGTTTCTTTCTTTCTTTCTCTTTTATCCATTGAAAGTCTTTTGTGTTAAACAAAGATGGAAAGATAAATATTATAACTGGTTAATTTAAAAAAAAAAAAAACAAGAAATTATTATTATTATTATTAGTTTTTGCGGCCGAAGATTAAATTATTATCATTATTATTTATATATATAATGATTTTATTTATCGCGTTAATTATCGTATATTTAATTTTTATACATCATAACAACAATAATAATAATTTTAAAAAGAATATAAAAAATAATAATAATAAATAAATAAATAAATAAATATATTTATTTGTTATTTAAAATAATAAAATTAATTAAGATAAATGATAATAATAATAATAGATAGATGATAGATATACATATTATCATTAAGTGTGTTTGTGTGTGTGTGTGTGCGCGAGTGCGAAACAATAATTTTTTTTACTTTATTTTAATGATTATTATTATTATTATTATTATTATTAAGTATATGTATGTATATGTATATATATATATATAGTTAAGACGTTTTTCGAGTGTGATGAGTAATTAATAAATAAATAAATAAATAAATAAATAATACATAAATGTAGATAGATAGATGTATGATAGAGAAAAATTATAATTCGTGGTAGATTATGTACATAATTTTTAAATAATTATATATATAGGTGTGCGTGTGCGTGTACGTGTGCGTGTGAGCGTTAAAGTAATTATAAATAATAATAATAATAATAATAGTAGTGATAAGATGAATATTTATTAGATAATTATGTAATTAGAATAGTTTGTTGTTGTTGTTGTGAATTAAGTGTTTGTGTGTGTTTGTGTGTGTGTAAAAAAAATAATTTCAGTCCATTTTTTCAGCTTATTCATTCTTTATCTTCATTAATGAAAATTTAAACAGCAGCTGAAAATAAAGAAAAATGAAAAAAAAAAAAAAAAAAACAAAAGAAGGTTTAGTATTCGTAGTAAAAAAAATGAAGAAAAAGGGGAAAGAAGAAAAACTTACAAAATGGACGTATCGGATGTTTTGTCCAAAGATATTGTCGTTTCACCGGTGATAAATAACTATCGCGAAGGTGATAAGGTAACGGAGTTGAATATAAGGGCCTGTACGACGATTGATAAGGTTTCAATTCGGGATAATCCCACCACCAGGGATCCCTAACAACGCTCGGCCAGTATAAACTCGTATTCGGTTCCAATAATTCGCTTAACGGTCGCCTAGTTAGTCCTCCACGCGTATATATGGGCTGTCCTAATGTTTTAAAAAAAAAAGATAATAATAATAATAATTATGTATGATTGATTGATTGATTGATTGATTGATCGATTGATCGATTTTGTTTTTACCTTGAAAATCGTAACCTAATTTATCACTTGGCGTGACCAATTTCGGCGTGTAATCTCTCTTTGGCAACGGATTGCTATGATGCAAAGGAAGAGGAGTGTAATTCCACGGTTTACTCGCGGTATATATCGGTGTCGAATGGTGAGGATGGTAGTAATGAGGATGTTCTTTTGTAAACGAATCCAAATAAGGCTCTTTATCTTCCGGTTCTTTTTCTCCCAAGTACATGGGATCGTAGCCGTGGTAGTTGGTGTAGGGGTTGTAGTATCGACCTGTGTGATAAAATTCATACAGTCTACCCTAGTTATCAAAAACAACATTTATAATTTCCCCTCCCCTCCTTCTCCTTACTTTCCCCTCTTTGTTTTTACAGGGTACATTTAACGGTTTAAATGACGTCATCAATGAGAAATTTAAAATCATCGTTCGTTTCATTATTGTCTTACATTTAATCACACAAACAATTTTTTTTTTTTTACGGTAAGTAATTAAATATTCCATCATTTATTATTATTATTATTATTATTACTATTATTATTATTATTTAACTAATATTTTACTAATTTTTGCCATTACAGGTGAAAAAGCCGAATTTTAGATTAACATTTTTTTAATTGAAATTAAAGCGAAAGCAGCGACTTTTTACAAAGGTATTATTATTATTATTATTATTATCATTATTATCATCACAGGTATTATATTAAACTTTTTTTTTTTTTGTTTTTAATTGTAGATGGAAAATCTTTATTTATTGATACTAAGCGAAGTAAATGACGGAAGAAGGAATCGTTTTGTAAAAGGGTGAGCTACAGAAAACCACTTGCCGGCCAAAATTTGACTTTTTTTCTTTTGTTATTATTATTATTATTATTATTATTAAAAGCAAAGCGAAATTTTATTTATTTATTTTTGTTATTTTAGGTTTTACTAATTAATCCAACAACAAACGACATAGAATAATCTAGATTGGATTAGTAACTTATACAATACTATTTGACGATGGAAATCGCGAATTTGTCAATTATTGGATAACAAGTGACTTCCTGTCGTTAAAACAAACAAAAAAACAGAAGAAAAAAAACGGTCAAAAATTTATTATTATTATTATTATTAACGAAGGTAATTCCTTTATTCTTTTGTGTGTTTTGATGATACATAAAAAAAAAAAAAAATGGTGGATCGATCGATCGATTGATTATGTTTATACGCCACGAGAGTTAAAAAAAAAAAAAAAAAAATTATTTTTTATTTTTTATAGATTGATTTTTACTGATGCTGATTCTTTTGCTGTTGGTGTTCCTGTTGCTGCTGCTGTTGATGCTGATGCTGCTTGTTGTTATGATGCATTTTTTTTATTTATTATTTTTAATACATTAATTCGGGAGAATGCGTGGAATTGCCTGCAATAAGGACAAGGTAAAGAAAAAAAAGTTAATTAATTAATTAATTAATTTTAAAATCACATAAATTTTATTATTATTATTATTATTATTATTAATGTGGTTTTAACGTGGCGTTAGATAAAAAATTTTTTATATATAATTTTGCCATAAGGAAAAAATTCGTTAGGGAAAAATTATTGAAAAGGGGTTACAAAAATAATTTTTTTTTTTTTTTTTTTTGTACACAAACGTTTTGTTTTGTTTTGATGAGTGACGTAACGTGACGTGACGTGACGTCATCATCATCATCATACTTACCTTTTGTATACTGTTAAATTTAAATCCCACGTCGTCGTGGTCGTCATCGTCGATTTGTGTTACGTTTTCTTTATTCATTCTAACGTTTCTATTATTATTATTATTATTGTTTTTTTTCTAGAAATTTTTTTTGCGAGGGGGGCTAAATACACAAATGAGATGATCAAAGGTCAAAGGTCACATATACATTTAATATCATGCCTGGAAATTTTTTTTTTTTTTCCAAGGTGTCCTGTTGCCTTAAAGTTTGCGTACGCGCGTGTGTGTGTGTGTGCGCGTGACGAAAACGTAACACAAATATTGATATTTTTCAATGGGTTTTCGTATAGAAAACGTGACGTAACGTGTGTGACGTAAGCAAAAGGTTAAATTAAAAAAAAAAAAAAAAGTTTTTTTTAATGTTTTTTTTTATTGTTTTAATTATTTTTTTATATATTATTACTTAAAATTATTATTATTATTATTATCATTATTATTATTTGAAAGGTTATGAAATTTATACGTAAAAAAAAAAAAAAAAAAAAAATTCATACGTAATACGCAGAAAAACAAAAAAAAAAAGAAAAAGAAAAAATTATGAGTGTTAAAAAAGGGGGAATCGAATAATTAATAATAATAATAATACGATTAGCTATAAAATGAGTTTAAAATTTTTATTTTGTTTGTATTTAATATGTATATATACAGTTGTTTGTGTTGTTTGTTTCGAATTCGAAACAAACAAACAAACAAACAAAGGATGCGTAATATAGATATATAAATTTCATACCTCGAATAATAAACGAACGTGCATATACACACACACACACACACACACATGCGTGTATGTGTATTGTACCGTATTTAAATAATTTTTTAATATTTTATTCTATCGTGCGGGTTCCGGTCGAAAGGGAATCTCGTAGGAGGTTTAATACACACCTGGTCGGTACCTAGTGGGATAGTGATGGGGATAAATGTTCCTGGGTGACATTCCGTAAGTTTCCCGTGATACGGGATCGTAACGGTATCCGGGTGATGTGACTCTGTCGTGAGCATGAATTGGATCGTCGTAAATTGATTTTGAATGTGGCCAAGCATAGTCGGGAAATTCGGAAGTCAATAGAGGCCGGAAAATACCGTAGGGTCGTCTCGACGATTCTGGTGCTCTCATGTCGTCGGTACCTATAATTTAAACGACAGACAAAACGATGACCACGATGATGATGATGATGATGATGATGATGATAGCGTGTTGTTTATCACGTGATTGTATATATCTTACCTTTGAGTGCTCTTACGTATGATTGCCAGAATTTTGCTTTCCTTTGTATCGGCTCGTTTCGGCCTATTAAATCTAAATGACTTCGCAACATTTTTTTTTTTTCTTTCTTACTTGGCTGGTAGGCGCAAATTTAATTTGATAATATTTGTTTTACTGATAACGATTTTACCTAAAAAATAATAATAATAATAATAATAATAAATTTAATTAGGATTTGATTTTGAAAAATTTTCGCGCCATTTTTTTTGTTTTTTTTTTTTTTTAAATAAATTTTAAATTAACCGAAAAAAATTTAAATTTGCGGAGATGGAAAGGAGGCGTGGGGGCAGGATAAAAGAAAGAAAGGGGGAGGGGAGGGGAGGGGAATTTTTTGTTTATTTTTAAATTTTGACGTCAGGTTAAAACCCATGAAAAATAAAAATTTTTTTTTTTTGTGTATTTTGGCACTCGTTTCGTTTATTATTATTATTATTTTTTTAAATTACATAATTTAACGATCAATTTGGATCTGGAGTGGGGAGAATGGGGGAGGTTGAGGAGGAGGGGGCTGGGGCGGGGGAGTAAGGGGCACGTAAGAAAATTTAAAAATTTTCAAGGTTTTTAAATTTAAAAATTAAAAATTTGCCAACAAGAGAGAGAGAGAGAATAAAGAATGAATTTGTTTTTTGGTTTTTTGGCAAAATTTCTAAAAAGTTTAAAAAAAAATTTTTTTTTTTTTTTTTGACACAAATAGTTGTTACGAATGGTTATATCCCCTCCACCCGCATTTTATTTTTTTAATGAAAGAAATTTTTTTAGGAAAAACCCTCCTCTTCCCCCCGGTTAATTAATTAATTATTAATGGGGGGAGGAGGCGACAGAGTTACAAAGATTCATTTTGCCAATTAATAAATTTTACGTATTTCCATTTTCGTGTTTTCATCGTAACAAAAGAAATTTTCTCGTTAAAAATAAAATAAAATAAATGAAAAAGTTAAAATGAACCATTTCCGGTAAAATGGTTGTTGTTGATTCGGTTTTAAATAATTACGTAAAATTTATTTCCGGGTTTTTGCGCGTAAATAAAATTGATTCACTTCACCGGAAATTATTTAAAAATTACCAACAACTGTTCATCTGGCTATTCGATTAATAAAAAATTTTGGCAAAATTTTAATGATTTTCATCATTTACGGAAAAATGAAAACTCCGGGGGGAGGAGAAAGGAGGGGAAGTGTGAGAAAGTAGGAGAGAGAGAGAGAGAGAGAGAGAGGGGCGGATGTAGGGGCGTGAAATTTTTTTAAAAAGTTCTTTGCCCGTTATCTATTAGAAAAAATGGCAATCGGTTCTATTCATTATTATTATTATTTTTTTTTTTGTAATTTCAAACCGGAAACGGATGTTTACGTAGGAACATCGTCAAAACACTTTTCCAAAAAAAAAAAGATTATTATCGATGAATGATAATCAAATTATCACGATTCGTTTTGTCGTTATCAAAGGAAAATTAAATTCCCTCTCTCTCTCTCTCTTTTTCTTTTTAACGCCATATTTGTTACGCCATATTTGAAAAGCCACAAAAAAAAATCAAATCAAAAAATTTATTTTAATCATCATATTATCATTATTATTAAAGAAAATCCGTGACGTCATTTTCCGAAAGAAAAAAAATTTTATTCACGTATCAATCAAATCAAATCAATCAATCAATCAATCAATCATAATCGAAATTTTCTTTTTCCGTTTTTCTTCTTAAATTTGAAATGACATTTAAAATAATAATAATGATGATGATGATAATAATAATAATAATTATTATTATAAAAAGGATTCGTTCGTCAAAAATTTTAAACGTCGTTCAAAATCCGAGCATTAATTATTATTATTATTATTATTATTAATACGTTAAATTTCATTTCGTTATCGATAATAATAATGATAATAATGATGATAATGATAATAATAATAATTTTTTTTAAAATTAAATATTTGTTTTAGCTTACCTTCGTATAGATAAAAAAAAATAATTAAAAAATCCACCGATGAAAGGGTTGGATTGGGTTGTTGGTTCGTCGAGTTTCTAGCGCACTACTGAGCCCAGATGAGATGTTGAGAGGGCCAAGAATAGATCAGTTCGCCATCCTGGGAGTTCGCATTTTGTTCTTTGGTAATTACATTAGTTTTTTAACAAAATAATATATCTCCTAATTCAACGTACAAAAAAAAAAAATGGCCGACGTATGAGAAATGAGAGGAGGGGTGGGGGGGGAAACGAGAAAAAAAAAATTACGAGGTTAATCATTTTAATTTTTTAAGAAAATGATTTAAAAAAAAAACGTGTTTTGCCTAATTTAGAAATCTTTCTCTCTCTCTCTCTCTTTCTCTCTTTCTCTCTCTTTCCCTCATTAGTATCCATATTTACTACACGTTCGTGTTATTCGTTTAAAAAAAAAGGAACGAACGTCGGAGTTCAATTACATTTAAAAAAGAAATTTTTTTATAAGTTTGTACAAGTTTTAACAACGGGTTCCCTCCCCCCCTTTTCCACCCCTCACCCCCCCCAAAAAAAAGGTCGAAAGTATTAAAAAATAATTTAAAAAAAAAAATAATTTGAATGATGGGTACGTTGTAAAAAACAAAACGGAAACACAAACAAAAAGACGACAAGTAAAACAAATCGTTATTTCCGTTTCCGTTATTCATTTCCAGTGAAATCGAATGAATTTTTAATGATTATTAATTATTATTATTATTATTATTATTATTATTATTATTATTATTTAGGAAGGTGGTAATGGTCGTGCGAACGAGAAATTTAAAACAAAAGGGGGGTAGGTGGGTGGTGGGGGGCCGGGGTCGGACGAAAAAAATACATTTATAATTTTTCGATTCTGAACCCGAGTTTTAAAAAAAAAAAAAATTGCGACAGAAATAACCGTTAAAAAAAAAAATTTTTTTGTTTATGTAAACTTATCTTATTTATTTATTCTTTTTTGTTGAAAAAACAAAAAGAAACAAAACGAACGGGCGAACGGACGAATGGACGAACGAACGTATGGGGGGAGATACAACGTGCATAATAAGCCAACAATAAACATTGCCAAAAATAAATTTGATTTGCGTATTTTTTTTTTTTTTTTTTTTTGCGATTGTGTGTGTTTGTGTTTTTTTTGGGTTATGTTTCCTTCTCTCTCTCTCTCTCTCTTCCCCCGACTCTCCTCCCTTCCCTCTCCCCTATGTACCCTCTTCCCCTCCCTTCCCCATTCCCCCACACGATCCTTTGCGAATAAAAAAAATTATTTGGGTCAAAGCAAAAGAAAAAAAAAAATGTTTCGTTTTTTTATGTTTTTTTATGTTTTTTTATGTTTTCTGTTGTTGTTCGGTTTTGTTTTGTATTAAAAATAAAAATGTGAGTAATATAAATTTTTATTTTTAGGAAAGGACGTCGGAGAAAACATTTTTCTTTTTCACACCAAACCAAATTATTAAGAATCGAGTCAAGAACGACAACAACAACAACAACAACAAAAGAATTTTGAAAAAAGAAACGATTATGATTTCCCGCCAAAAATGTGTTTCTCTTTCCCCCCCCCCTTCTACCCCCACTACCGGCTTCTCAACCAGTCAAGGAAGAGTGTTAAAGAAAGAAAATGGCGGATACGGTAAATAAATATTTATTTGTCGTAATGTAAGGAAAGGGAGGGGGAGGGAATTTTTTTTTTTTTAAATTTGGCAACGAATAAATGGTTGCCAAACGCATAAAATTACACGGATCGAGATTTTAATTAGTTTAAAAAAAAAAAAAAAAAATTGGATTCGAAATTAATTTATTTTTATTAATTTTGATTGATTATTTTAATTACTACTATTATTATTATGGTCACTCTTAAACACGACAAGGCTCTTATTTGTCGGGGTTTTTAAGCATTTATCCCAGGTCTCTACCCGATTCCTTAGGGACAAATACTCGAATATCGGTGGTGCTATTTATAATATTTTCCGAAGAATGTGGGCCGTCCCACATAGTGCGATTTCCTGGATGGTTTCTTCTTTTAGGTTCTTCATAATCTTCTTTAAATTTCCTTTTATTGAATTTGGCATGGCTCCCAATGCTCCCACGATGACCGGAATCGTTTCAGTTTTTGTTCCCCACATCCTGGTTATTTCAATTTCCAAATTTCTGTATTTCAGCCTTTTGTCTGCTTCTTTGGCTGTGGTGTTTTTTTCTGCCGGCACGGATACCTCAATTAACTTACACCATTTTTCCCCATTATGCCTGAGTATGATATCCGGTTTGTTAGCTGGCACAGTTCTATCAGTGTGGATTTGTTGATCATATAGAACTGTGCATGGGCCTACTGTCGTGACCGGGCTTGGAATGTGGTTGTACCACTCCTTGGGTAATCCATCCATTCCATATTCTCGGCATATATTCCAATGGAGATATTGACATATTTTATTGTGCCTTTCTAAGTATTCATGTTTTGCCAGTATCGGACAACCGGAAATTAAATGATCGATGGTTTCCGATTGTGATTGGCAAATTCGGCACTTGTCATCTTGGCGGACTTTGAGAATTACTTTTTCATAGTTATGGGTCCGCAATGCCTGATCTTGAGCCGCTGTAATAAACGCTTCTGTTTCTATTTTAAGTTTTCCACGTCGTAGCCAATTGTGCGTGCTCTTCTTATTAATATCGTCGGCATTTATTCTTTTTAGGTATTGCCCATGTAATTTTTTCTGTTCCCATTTGCCTTTTAATTTCTTCTGAGATTGGGCTTTGCTATTATAAGTTGCAAGTTGCCCTTCTTCCATTATCTCATTTTCTTTATTTTCTTGGTTATTATTATTATTATTATTATTATTATTATTATTATTATTAATTAAAATGTCGGAAAATGATTCGATGATAGGGAAAAAAGAAAAGAAAAAAAATTTTCCACATTGAAATAATTTTATTTAGACTAAATTTTAAAACGATTCGTACGTTTTAAGGTTTAATAATAATAATAATAATAATTGTTATCGTAGAATGGGATGGGTTTGGGAAGAGTGATAAGAATGGGAGGGGGAGTAGTTGGAAAAAACGAATTTATTCCTCAGGGATCCGTGGGTGTAAACTTGGGATAAATGTTGGAAAATGATCGTGACGAAATTTCAACAATTCTTGTTCGTGTCGACCTGAGGATTTGTAATTTTTACTTCCCTTTTTGATCCCTGGTTATCCCGCATATCTTAATCGTCACCGGGACAGGTTCAAGGGAATAATTTGGTCCCATCGAATAAGATGATCTCACAGGAAGGCTTGCAAGAATTGTTGTGACGTCATATAACAACACGAAACTTATCCGTCAGGCATGCAGCATTACTGATATTCCTTAGGGATCTGAGGGTAGAAATCTGGAATAATCCTGGAAAACATTAAAACGAATCCTCGTGATTATAATAATAATAATAATAATGATTCATTCGATTTAAAACTTAATTAATCGAATAAGAATGCGAAATATATATATATATATATTTATCGATCGTGTAATTAGAAAACAAACGGGTTTACCTTGTTATTATTATTATTATTATTTGAAAATTCGAACACGTCGGTCGATGATTAAAGGTCGTTGTTACAAATTCGAAAGTTCTAGAATTTTTTTTTTTTTTTGGGGACGGACTCGCCCACAGATTTAAAATTCCTTTAAAAGAATGCCAATTTTTCAAAGGGGAAATCGGGTAGGAACGTGTAAGAAGAAGAAGAAGATTCGTTTCATTTTCGTGACGTCAATAAACGGTTTTTTTTTTTTTTTTTTTTCGCGTAGGTGATTGTTTGAGTGAGGTCCTACGTTAATACATTTTCAAATTTCTCTTAAACGTTTGTTTGTTTGTTTAAAATATTTTTATTTTAGTTTATTTTAATTATAAAATAAATAAAACAAAATGATGATAATAATAATAATAATCACGAAATTGCCCGACGAACATGCCAGCTAAAAACATTTTTTAACGGTTTTTTTCATTATTATTATTATTATTATTAATTAATGACGTATAATTTTTAATACGGTGTCTCGATTAAATATATCATCGCGTTTTTCTATATAATTTAAATTACAAACAAACAAACAACCGACAAACGACAAACAAACAAACGAAAAAATTTTTCATATAAAAATATTTTATTATTATTATTATTATTATTATTAGTTTTTTTTTTTCTTTCTAGGAAGTAATATATCACGAAACCATATCCTGACGTTTTGCCCGCCTTTTTTTTTAAATTTTTTTTTTTTTTTATGCTTCAAAGTTGTCTTCCCTAATTTATGCTCCAATAAAAAAAAAAAAAAAAAAAGGAATAAAAAAAGAAAAGATGAAATTCGTGTGAGGAAATGATAATGATGATGATGACTACGGCTACGAGCTTAGGTATGACTTTTTATTATTATTATTAATGTAATTATCCCGTAATAATAATGATAATGATAATAATAAGGAGAAGGTGTGGTTACGTATGTACGTACGTATACAAAAAATGTGCGTGTTGTGCGTGAGTGCGTGCGTTACTTTGTATCCATATCTGGGATGGTATTAATGATCTTATACCATGGGGTAGTAATACAATAAATTAGGGGTAAGTTTAATATTTGAAATAAGGGGATGACGACGATGATGATGATGATGAGGATGAGGATGGGATGAAATTGTGAATCTGAATTCGTTTTACAAAAAAAAAAAAAAAAACCGTTTTTTTTTTTTTTTTTTTTTTTTTTTTTGTTATGTTATGCCATATGTAACGTGGGCTTGACTCCATGATTTTTAGGGCTTTCATCAAAAGATTTTAAAACTTACCCCAAACGTTAGTAATAATAATAATAATAATAATAATAATAAATTATGTATGATAGGTAGTAATAGTAGTAAATTTATAACTTGCAAACGTAAATTTGGTTTTTCTTTTTTTTTTTTTTTTTTCTTAAACTAAATACGTCATTGCAATAGTTAATAATAATAATAATGATTATAATCGAATCGATACTAATAATAATAATAATAATAATATAATTTTTAAATTTAATTTTAGAGGGCGTTGGGCGGTGGGGGGTGGGAAACGATCGTTTGAGAGAATTGATTAGAATGAAGAGTTTTTATTTATTTATTTATTTTTATTTTATTTAAAGAAAGTTATTTATTAGTTAATAAAAAACAAAATCGATTTATTATTTAAAATCCGACCTAGTTATTTAAAAAAAAAATAAAAAAATTAGGACATTAATAAAAAAAAAAAAACAAATAATTTATGTGTGTGTGTGTGTGTGTTTATACTTACGCATACGCATACGCATATATATTTATAATAATGGTTCACGGTTATATTTATTTAAAAATATATATATATATATGTGGGTCAAATGATGAGAAAGGTCATAAACGTTTTTTAACAATATAATTAATAAAATAAATCCTTGGAAAATGCCAGAAAAAAAATTTATATAAACACGCAATAAAAAAATTTTGATTCGATTTTCATATTAACTTTTCTTATGAAATTTTAGTTTTAAATATTTACGATAGATGTCTCTGTAATATTAATTAACGCATTTTTTTAAAAACAATACTTAATTCTCATTGGTCGATTTAAATAATTGACCGTTTTTAAATATTAAGAACGTTTCGAACGTGCGCGGTTGTCAGATTACATTTAATGAAAATTTTAATTAATTATTAAATTAACGTAATTAATAAGTATTTATTATTGATAAAAAATAATATTTAAAAATGTTTGTTTGTTTTTGTAACGAATTATTACGAATTTAATTAATTTGACGTAAACGTTTTGAACAACTTGAGTGTTCTTATCCCGTAAATTTGACAAAATGTCCGATCATTATGTAGAAATGAAAAAAAAATCATGGAGATTGTTACAAGGTGATGACGTATAATGCAAGCAGAAGATAAAAATTTTATTTAAAAAAAAGTAATATTTTTTTTCATATAATAATTTTGTCTTTTTTAAAATATTTAAACCCGAAATCTGATAGATTAGAGTAAATCTAATAATACAAAAGGGAAAAAAGGAAAAAAAGTATAATAATGTTGGAAAATTTGACAGGTGGGTGGAGTTAACTTCCTTCCGGTTCTGGAACCCAATGAGAAAATACGGAACCGGGAGTCATGGCAACTGGAAAAAAAAAAAAAAAAAAAAAAAAAATTTTTACCTTTTTTTTTCTTTTCTGTACGTGGCAATCCATAATCTTACTAACAAGAATGCTTCGGATTAAAAAGAAAAAGGAAAAAAAAAAGGAAAATGTTTTTAATTTTAATAAAATTTTTTTTGTAGGTTGTTTGTACCCGACGAAAATGACGTCACAATTTTCCTGGATAATTCCCGTCGTATCGTTAAAACCTGGAATATTATCAATATAATCGTCGTTATTAAAAATTAATGATATTTGATATCGATTATGATAGGAACAACACGATAATGATGATGATTTTGGAAAAATCAAAATGGCGGAATTTAAAGGTTTATGATTTAATGATTTAACCCGAAAAAAATAAAAAATGTCGACGTTAAATTTTAAATAAATTTTATTTATGTTGTTGTTGTTGTTGTAATTGTTGTAGTTAATTAATAGAAAAAAGAAATTTGTCCTCTTCGTGTACTCGCACACGCACACGCACGCACACACGCACAAGAACAAACGCATCGGTTTACGTCATCAAAAAGCAGAAGTCTTTTTTGTTTTTCCTTTGAAATTTCTTCATTTTCTAAGGTAAAAAAAAAAAAAACTTATTTACTTACTAAAAAATAATTTGAAATCGGTTGTTGTTTGTTTCGTTTGTCGTTTGTTTGTTTTCTTATTTTTCTTCGGATGATTTTTGCATCTCGCAAGACCTCACGCGAGAAATTTTTTAAAAAATTCGTATTAAAAAAATTAAATGGAGACGGTTGTTGTTGTTGTCGTGTGTTATGGTTGTTGTTGTTGTTGCGTTTGTTACCGTTTGTTGCCGTTTCATAACAAAACAAAAGTTTCGTTAATTTTAAGCATTTTTGAATAGAACACCATCACCACCATCACGACCACCACCATTTTGGAAAAAAATATTTTTTATTAACTATTATTGAAATATTCAATTTGAAAAAAAAAAAATAATAATAATAATAATAAAAGAAGAAGAAGCAGAAACGATTTAAATTTGTTTTTGTTGTTGTTGATGTTGTGATTGTTGGTGTTTGTTGTTTGTTAATAAATAAATATCCATACACGGTTTGAAGAATTTACGGTCATTGTGTATGCGGTTATTCGTATTGTCATCATAGATAGAAATTTCAATTGTCCGAATAAGTTTTTGTCAACAAAGTCGTGGTGGTCCAATTCACATATGCGGTTTCCTTCCCTCCTGTCCCGTTTTCTTTTCATTCATTCACTCATTCATTCATTCATTCATTCATACGAAAAAAAGGAAAGAAAAAGGTTCGTTCTCGAGATTTAAGAGTTTTAAGATTCAAAGGGTTCAAATCAATTTAAAATAGAACGAATTTGTTTCTTTTTCTCGAATTTTTATACGAATTGAAGTGGGTCGATTTCAAAGGTATAACAACATATTTACTAATAATGATAATAATGATAATAATAATAATGATGATGATGATGATGATGATGATGATTTTTTTAGTAGTATAAAAAGAAAATGGCGGAAACAAAAGAATTTTTAATGGTAAAAAAAAAAGAAAGTCGGAATTAATTTTGCGGAGGGATGAGAGGAAGGAAGGGAGGGAGGGGAGGAGAGGGAAAGCAGGGAAGTAGGCAGGAGGGGTAAGGAAATGATAACATGACTAAATGATCACGATAACATGATGACAAAGATGATGACATTTTTTTTTTTTCATTTTTTAAAAAGTGACAAATACTTTCGAATAATTTACGGGTCAAAAGGAAAAAAATGATTAAAATTTACCGGAAACTGTCACGCAAAAAAAAAAAATTTAAATTTCGCGCCAAAATAATTTTTGAAAAAAAAATGTCCTAACAAGATGATTTATCAGAGTTAAACGGTTTTTTTTTTTTTTTTATCCATTTGTGGTTGTAGTAAAGAGATGATGAGTATAATATAATGAGGTAAAGTTTTAACCTCATTTATTATCATTAAGTTAAAATCCCTAAAATGGGAAGGGGAGGGGGGAGAGGGAAAATGAAATGGTGATGAGTCCCGAGGGAAGAAAATGAAGATGTAATATTTTCTTTTTTTTTTTATTCCCCCTTCACGCGTGTTTTCCTTTCTCCTTTTTTCCGTTTTTTTTCCTTTCACTTTTTCCGGTCAATATTTTCATCCGCGTTTTTATCAGGTTCGTTTTGATTGGTTTTCGTACAGGTACGGTGGGGGGGATTTTTAGGGATTTTTTTTTTTTGAAAATATCATCTGGAATTTTTTTTTTTTTTTAATCAGAATTGTAAATATTTATTCTCCGACGATTTTTTTTTTTTTTTGTTAAATTCATTTTATATACGTACCGATCATTATTATTTTTTATTGTACCTGAATTTTCTTATTATTATTATTATTATTACAATTCCCTTTTCTTTCGGTTATGTCATTTCAAACAAACAAAAAAAACATATTTTATTTGGGTAAACAATGGCGGATTATTCTCGCTAAATATTTCTATGGAATTTATATATATATATATGTGTTAGATTTTGGAAAATCTGGAACGGGGATTACGTAAATAATAATAATAATAATTTAGGGAATAGAAATTTTTTTTTTTTTATTATTATTTACCATCAGTCACCTTTAAATAATCAAATCCCTCGTGTATCGTTTGTTGTAATAATAACAACAACAATAAACTTCATATCGAGTTTGTTACAAGTTTTCCCGTTTGTTTTCTTTTTTTTAAGGGGAATCCATGCGTGACGTCAAATGGGATAAAAAAATAAAAATTGGAAAAAAATAAGAAAATTATAAAAAAGGAAACAGTAACCGAAAAACAGGATAATATCCGTTGCGGGAGCGGGGGCGGGGTGAGAGAGGTGGGAGGGAAAAATAAAAAGAAAATTTAAGGTTTGCGTGTAAATTATTATTATTATTAATGTATCCGTTAGGTTTTTGATAAAAAAAAGGTTATCAGTATTTTACTCGATTAGGAATAAAGGAAATAATCCCAGGTCTCTACCCGATTCCTTAGGGACAAATACTCGAATATCGGTGGTGCTATTTATAATATTTTCCGAAGAATGTGGGCCGTCCCACATAGTGCGATTTCCTGGATGGTTTCTTCTTTTAGGTTCTTCATAATCTTCTTTAAATTTCCTTTTATTGAATTTGGCATGGCTCCCAATGCTCCCACGATGACCGGAATCGTTTCAGTTTTTGTTCCCCACATCCTGGTTATTTCAATTTCCAAATTTCTGTATTTCAGCCTTTTGTCTGCTTCTTTGGCTGTGGTGTTTTTTTCTGCCGGCACGGATACCTCAATTAACTTACACCATTTTTCC
>NW_002987276.1:267677-294427 GCF_000006295.1 Pediculus humanus corporis | reverse complement strand
TTATTATTATTATTATTATATTATTATTAATGTATCAATTAGGTTTTGATAAAAAAAAAGGTTATCAGTATATTACCCGATTAGGAATAAAGGAAATAGTTATTATTATTATTATTATTGTCTTGTATTACTTTTTAATCGCGTACAGGTTGTCCGTCGGAGTTTTTTTTCTTTGTTTTGTTCTTTGACAGTTGAGAATGGCGGTTGCCCATCCAAGTATTAATAGCGCCCAATATTGCCTAATTTCGGTGAACGAAGGAGAACCGGTTGTTTTAGATTTCTCCAGCAATTCTGCAGATTTCTCCATAAGTCCTCCAGATTTCTCCAGGAATTCTCCAGATTTCTCCATAAGTCCTCCAGATTTCTCCAGACTTCTCCAAGAATTCTCCAGATTTCTTTATACGTCTCTAGGGATTATCCGAATTACTCCTGACTTCTCCAGGATTTCTCCAGAGTTCTCCAGTAATTCTCCAGACTTCTCCAGAAATTATCCAGATTTCCCCAGACTTCCCAGTAATTATTTAGAATTTTCTCTTGACTTTTCAAAACTTCTTCAACAATTCTTGAGATTTTTCCAGAATTTTTTAAAGATTTCTCTTTTGAATTTTCTCCTAAATTTTCCAGTAATTCTGTATATTTCACTAGAATTTTCCCAAGCAATTCTTTAGAATTTTTTCTCAACTTCTCTATCGATTCTTAAGAATTTTCTCTCAAAACTTCTCCAAGAATTTTCTCCGGAAAATCTCCAAGATTTTCTCTAGAGTTATTCAAAATTTGCTTCAGTGTCTAATTATTATTATTATTTTTTTTTTTTACGTAAAAACGTTTCGTGGTAATTGGAAATATTGCGTAAGGGAAAAACGAATGTAAAAATAATAATAATAATAATGATAATAATAATTAAAAAATGTTTCTTTGGCCGTATTTCAAATAAACCGTGAAAATAAAAAAAGAAAAGAAAAAAATTTTTTTTCTTACACGAACGTTATGAAAAATCAATGTAGGCGTATTTTAAATTTTCTTGAACGTAATAATAGTAATAATAATAATAATAATAATAATAATAATAAAATTTATTTGTGTGTGTGTGTGTGTGTTGTGGGCAGTTCGAAATCGATATTTCAAATTTTTTTTATTTTATTGAATTCCGATTGACCGTAGCAGATGCCACAACAATAAACAAAAATAATTTTTTTTTTTTTTGTGATTTGGTAACATTGTTACGAAAAAAAAAAAAAAATGGGATGAAAAAGTTAACTCCCACTTACGAAAATCCAGAAAAAAAGAAAAAAAAAAACCACCACCGGGATTTCAATCAATGATGACTTTAAAAAAAAAAAATTTTTATTTTTTCGGATTTCCTTTGGGAAAATGAAGCATTTCCGTTTTTTTTACTCTATGAAATTCCTATTATTTAAATTAATGATTTAAAAAAAAAATAGGAATACGTAATTAATAAAAATGGCGGGAAAATATTCGATTCGAAAATTAATAATGGCGCGGGGTTCGTTTCGTGTGACGTCACTGAAGAACTTAGTATATTAATAAAAAAAATTTTATTATTATTATTATTATTATTATTTTTTTTTTAGTTAAACGATTTGAAGAATTGAAATTCATTCAAATGATAAAAAAGAAAAAAAAGTAGATGATAAGAAGGGTAAAAAAAGAAAAAAAGAAAATTTAAATGATCAAATTAGTATCAATCAAAAGATAAATGGTTGGTTGTTGTTGTAGGTGTCAAGAAGACAGTTGTGTGAGAACAGATTAGGCTACCTGAATATTAAATATGGTTTTCATACCCATTAGCCTCATTGTCGAGTTGAAATCTTCAGACCCCCCACCACCCCCACACCCCCCCGACTGGAAGGTATATCATCAGGATATGAAATAATTTTTCATCTATCCTTAAGGGAGAAAAAAAAATGGACGAAATGAAAAACGGTAAGTTGATTTTCAATTTTTTTTATTTATCCCCCTTCCCTCCCACACCTTCCCCCTCGTCGTAACCGCACACGTTTTGTATTATTATTATTATTATTTGTGAACAAAATTTCATAGAGAAACAATTAAAAAAAAAGAGGGAAAAAAGAAAGAGTAAATAAATTTAAAAAAAAAAAAATTTTTTCTAAAGTATCGGAGGCGGTTCGGAAGATGGCGGCGGCGGTGGTGGTGGGGGGTATGGCGGCGGCGTGTAAGAGGGGGATGGTAGGCGATGAAAATGTATTTATCGACCGTGAAATTGCTTTTTATTCTGGGTTATGTTCCAACCGTGTGCTAATCCGAATTCTCTCCTAATGTATTTATTTACCACTCCCTTCGGATTTCTTCATTCACTACCACCACCACCACCACCACCCTTACTTACAACAATTCTTCCACCTTTGTCATACACGTTATTGTCTTCTTATTCCTATCTTTCTAGGGGAAGTAGGGGGGAGGGGAGTGACACGTATGTTCATTTAAACATTGTCTACGTGTGCAAAGACCGCGAATAATTTTTTTTTTTTTTTTATACTCACCGCCATGTTTCCGTCATTTTTTTTTTTTTTTTCATTTTGAGGGGAGCAAATGTTTTTTTTTTTTTTTTATTCGAATGATTTCGTTAATCTTTTATGTTGGTAATACTTATTGTTATAAAAAAATCGTTATAAGTAAATTAAAAAAATTTTTTTTGCGTTAAAACGAGATAATAACAATAATAACGATCGTACGTAACATAATTTTAAAATTATTAAATTGTCAGTTTTAACTTACATGAATAAATCTAATGCCACGTTACGGTGACAACTCATTATTATTATTATCATTAAATCTTTCACTTTTTAATTTTTTTTTTTTTTTTTTAGATTTTTCAAAATCGTCATTTATATATATAATAAAGAAGAAGGAAAATTTACAAAAAAAAAACCCGACGGACGATGATGATGATGATGATGATAGTAAAAGGATTTGTGTCAATTTTTTGATGGTGGTTATTTCCGAAAGGAAGGAGAGGGGAGAAGGGGGAGGGAGAAGAAAAGAAAAAAAGATTTTGCCAATTAAGGTAAAAAAAAGAATTTTTTTTAGAAAATTTTCGTCTGCTACAAAACTATATACAATCGAACAATCAAAGGAAAAAAAAAAAAAACTATTATTATTATTATGGTGGTGGGTGGCCCATCTATTCAAAAAATCATCATCTACTGTTTCTCTTTTTTCTTTTTTCATTCTTATTCATTTTAAAACTTGCCCTTAAAAATTCATTCATTAATCTGTTGTTCATTCACTCGTTTCTCTCTCTCTCTCTCTTTTTAAAAGTATTTATTTTTTAATATGTGTTATATTATTCGTTTCATTAATCTTCATTAATCTATTCAATCTCGTTTCGCTTGCCCTCCCCCTCTCCCCCGACTCACGCCCCAAGTCCCCCCAGAACCCCTTGCCTCTTGCCCTCCTCCGCGCTATCCCCCTCCGATCCTTTTTCTCAACGACGATGTTAATTATCAATTTACGAATTCTTTCGTTTTTTTTTTTTTATCAATGAATAATTTTACGAAGAAAATCCGTATAAAAGAGAGAGAGAGAGAGAGAGAGAGATTTGGCAACGGTGTAAAAAAAAAAAAACACGATTCCGGAAGTCGGCTATGACGAGGTTTTTTTTTTTTTTTTTTTTTTTTTGTTTTCTTTCGATGATTTTTAATGCTCGCGCTACGCTATCATCAATAAACTCGTTTCCGTTTCCGTTTTCCATTATGACGTCAGTTAAATTTCATTTCAAAAAAGGCGGTGGTGGTGGTTTTTATATTCAGTTACGCGGCTTCCGTTGTTTTGTTGTTTAATATATATTAAAAACAAAAATGAAAAAAAAAAAAAATATCGTTATTATTATTCGATGTGGAAAAAAAGGAAAAAAGGAAAAAAAAAGGAAAATTTTTTCTCTCTTATTCTATATAATAATAATAATAATAACAGCTGATCAAATAATTTATCGGAAAAAACAATTTACGGTCACATACAATTTGACTTTTCTTTTGACACGACACCCTATATATATATATCTATAAACGAATCGTTTTAAATAATTTTCTCCCTTCTTCCCCACCACCCTTCCCCCCGACAATTTAACGATTTCTAACAATATTGTTTTACATGTTTCTCTCTCTCTCTCTTTAACTTTGTTCTCTCGTCAGCATTGCTGCCCCTTACAATTGTGAAAAACAAAACAACAACCCCTGACAATGTTAAAATCTCTAAAGATTTGTTTACAAATCCCTTTTCATTTATTAAAGATATAAAGACGTTGACGTTGTCGTCGTTGTTGTCGTCACCCCGTCACGTGACCAGTTACATGATCCTCTACCACCGTCAGACATTTTTTTTCGTTGTTGTTGTTGTTGTTAATTGTTCTTTTGGGAAAAATTAATATTATTTCAATTCGATGATATAAATAAATAAAAAAAAAACAATTTAATATGGCGACGGTCGTGGTCAGTGTTACCAACATCGTGAATAAAAAAAAAAAAATTATCTTGAAAATTACATATACGATCATCACGATTTGTTTTGATTTTATTATCGTCTGCTCGATTTAATATTGTATCGATAAATTATTATTATTATTATCAATATTGAATCTTTTTTTATTATTATTATTTTTTTTAAATTAATAAAGTTTACATTACCATAATAAAAAAAAAAAAAAAAAAAGGGGGCGATGATGATGATGAATAAAAGGGGGAAAATTTTTTAAATTAACTTTCATTAGCACAACTTTTGGGTATTTAATTTTTAAATATGGACGTTTCTAGAAAATTCGTTTTTGTTTTTGATGGGAGGAAACAATACTAATTAAGATTTATCGTATAAAAATCAAATGAAAATTAATGCACGACGTGTGAACAAGAGAAATAAAAGAAAAACCGTAAATGGGTGTGTGTGTGTGTGTGTGTGTGTGTGTGGAAATTCAATAACTGACTTTATGAGTTTTTCCTATGGTAATACCACATATGACAAGCCCCCCCCTTTCCCTCCCCCCCTCGGCTCTTTTAAAAGCCTTTTTCACATTTTCCACGCCCGTTATTTTAATCAACATTTTTTTCTATTTTCTTCTGCCACTAAAACATTTCCATCATTGTTTATAAATGAAACAATAACATTTGCTCTTTATAATCTCATAACCGAGAATTTTATATATAAAAGGATTAATTTTTTTTTTTTTGGTTAAGAATTAAATCGATCAATCATTTGGTTGTTGTTTGTTTGTTGTATGTTTGTTGTATGTTCATAATCAAACGAATTTATTTTTTGATGATCATGCGATTTTATACGTATATATATATATTCTCGCACCTGTGTACCATCCAGGTGCGATATTTTTTTTTTTTTTTAAAATGATTCACCTTTTCGTGATCGTTTCATACAACTAACTTAAACATAATTTAAGGGGTGGAAAAACTACCCTTTTTATCCTTTGTTTAAACGATTTTTAAACTTTTTTTTAATAAAATAAATTACAACGTGATTACCTTCGTAATCTATCGCGTAGAAAATCATCTTTCTATTACGTCACACCACCACCGATTAATAATTTTTTAATATTATTATTATTATTATTATTATTATTTACTTCGATAAATTGATGAAAATTTTTATTTCAGATGAGATAATGAAAAAGTAAAAAATACAAAAAAAACGGATACAATGTTAATTAATCTAATACCACGTTAATGAAGAAAAACGACATAAAACCAACAGAACAACAATCGAATCGAATCGATGAAAAAACAAACAAACAAAGAAAGGACAATATAATATAAAAAGTAAGTGGTAATAATAATAATAATAATAATAATAATAATAGTAAAAAAAAAAAAATGGCGCGTCCTTAAATGTCGAGTGTTTACATTCAAAATATTTAAAAAACACTTTTCGATGGTTTTTTTTTTTTTTGGTTAATGACACTTGAAAAAAAAAAACGTTTGAAAATTACGTGTCTTTAGAAAAAGAGAGAGAGAGAGAGAGAGAGAGAGAGAGAGAGAGAAAGAGTTAAAATCGGTTTATAAATGATTTGTATGTAAATGGGATTTTTTTTTTTTGCTACTATCCAAGGTATTACGATTTGATTCGAATGAATGAATGAATGAATGAATGGATAAAAAAATGGCATAAAATATTATTTAAATAACGATAGGATGGTAGAAAAGAAAAAAAAAATGTATGACGTTAAATTGATGTTTTGTGAGGTAATAAAAATGGTGAAGAAGAAGAAGAAGAAAACCGCAAGGTTGGTTGACAATGAATTGGGCAGAACTCAGGAAACCTGGTTGAGTGAGCAATTTTACAAGTGTACCTAGTTTTATGAATGAACTTTTGTCGTAAAACGTAAAAGAAAATTTTTTTTTTATGAAAGAAAAACGGTATGAATGATTTCTTTTTTTTTGTCGTATGAGAATCAAAAGTTTGTAAACGGGATGGCAAATACAAATATACAAATTAATATATATATAAAAAAAGGTTACAACCTACTTCCGGGGGGAGGGGAAAGAACGTTTCGTGACGTCACCAATAGCGTCCAGATCCTCCCCGAAAAAAAAATTAAAAAAATTTTCTTTTATTTCTCTTTCTTAACTTATGATGTAAAAATTTACATTATTTTATCCCCCTGCTACTCCCCTTAATCCCTTCACCCCACGTTTATAATAATGATTTTTATATGGTTGTTGTTGTTGTTTGTCTGTTTGTCGAATTTATTTGATCATTTTTTTTCATAACGATAATTTTTCGTCGTCAAAGTAAAAAAAAAAAAAAATTTACGACAAAATCTTTTTTTTTTTTTTTAAAAAGAAGGTAAAATGTTTTGATTGACAAGGGTGCGAAATAAAAAAAAAAAAAAAATTCACCCCCCGGTTACGATTGTAAATCGATTGTAAACAGAGCATTGTGCGAGGGTGTCAATATTTAATTGACCATGCCTTCAATTTGGGGGTTTGTTAATCTATTTTCCAAAAGATTTACTCCATTGTAGTTTTACCTGACATTAATCATTTTTTTTTATACAAGAATGAAAAAGTTTTTAGCTACCTTTTACTATTACTCCCCTTTTACGGGGGTTGTTACACCACCCGAATACAATCGTAAAAGATTTAAACCCGCCAAATCTTCCAAATGTATCTTTTCGTTCGGTGAATTATTCGTTTGCGGTCATCGGTTACGTTACCCCCCCCCTCTCTCTCTCTTTCTCCTCCTCTTTAAATTCGGAAAAACCGTCAATATTGCGTCGGAAAAGCAAAAAATACAAATTTCAAATTTTTTTTTAAAAATAATTCCTTCATACGGTCCTGTTACTTACATCTAAATTGACTTAACTTTAGACGTTTCGTGTTTAAATTTTCTCGAATTTAAAAAAAAAAAAAATCATTTATAAAAGCTTTTCCGGTTTTTTCCTTTAACTCTTACGCACGAGAGTATAAAAAAACTTTTTACCACTATTCTATTCAAATAACAAAACCATTTCTTTTTAAATTAAATCGTTTGAATAATAAAAAAAGAAAGAAAAAATCATAAGTTAATATACTTTTCACGTAAGGTTTTTATATATTTAATATAGTCATCTTAGGAAAAAACAATGAAAGAAAGAAAGTAAAAACAATGGGTTTGTTTTCCCTTCCCCCTTCCCCCTCCCTCTCTCTCTCTCTCTCTCTCTCTCCCGCAGTCAGAAAAGCTTTTTCACAATCACTTTCGATGAATTAAGTTTTCTCTTTTTGCCTTTTCGCACAATTTTCTATCTTTATCTAACACACACACGCTCACGATGCACTCTTTCTCTCTCTCTCTCTCTATATTGTTTTCACTCCGCCCTTTCAATATAAAAAATTTTTAACGTCGTGCGAGATAACAATCTACTCTATGATTTGAAAGCCTTTTTTTTTTTTTTAATGCGATCATCAACTTAAATTTTCCTTCCCCCCCCTCCCCCCGTGTATATTTACTCTATGGAATTCTCATTCTCTTTTACACGATATTCTTCACTCATACCAACTTTAAAATTGATTTAATTACCGCGTTTTATATGATTTTCATTAAATTTTTATTGTTTTTCAAAATTCGAAACGGAAACGATGAATCAATATGTAATATACGTAAAAAATTTGTCTAGTTACACGATATAAATCAATCAAATAACAAATTTAACTTTATTTTCTATATCCTTACACGATTTCGAACTGTCTGAACAATTTTTCTTTTTTTTTATTTATTGTCTATTTCGTTTTACTCATCGTAAAAAAAGTAAAAATATTATTATCATTCGTTCGAAAAACGGCCGCCAAGAAGTTAATTACACGATTTTTTTTCATTAATATTATTATTATTTTTTTCATTTTAGCTTTCAATAGTTTCTCGAGGGTGGTGAAAATAAGGGTGTGAGAAATAATGGCGTGTACGATGGGAAACCATGTTAATTAGTTTCCAGGCACGAGACCGGATCTATTGACACGTGTGTTAAAAACACTTTCAGGTAAGTAGTGGTCATATTATATTACATTAGACAAAACCATAGCCGGATATGCAAAATAATAATAATAATAGTTTTTTTGGTGTTAATTAAATCACGGGCAACGATACCGAACGGTTTATGTAGTTGTTGTTGTTGTGCCTGTTTGTACGGGAAAACATTTTTTTTAAATATGTGAAATCGAACATGTGTTCGATCTATTACCCTCTCTTTATACGTATAAAAGGGAGAAACAAACAAACAAACAAACAACCAAGTTATTTAATTATTTATGACGAGTATTAAAAAAAATCTTATTGATAACGACAATTATCGTGTCTCTCAATCACCTGATTGTGATAATTTAACAAAATCGTTTAAAGCGAGAAAGAGAGAGAGGGAGGGGGGAAAGAGAGGGAGGGGGAGGAGGAAAAGGTTAGAGGTTTGTTAGTTTTTTCGTATTTGCGTTCGTACAACAAAACAAACAACGAACGAACGTACAGACGAATGGACGAACGAACGAACAACTTCCGTTAATTCTAAAATTTCCCAGGGAAACGAGTCTTTTATTATTGAAAGAGTGAGAGAGAGAGAGAGAGAGAGAGCGCAAGGCCGGGTCGGAAAAAGGGATGGAAAAGATGAGAAAATGATACGTCATTTAATTATAAGGTAAAATTACAGTGCGAACGCTCGTAAAAAAAAAAAAAAAAGATTTTCCGGGAAGATTGAAAAAACGTTTGATAAATCAAAAAAACATTTAAGAAGAGAGAGAAAGAAAAACCAGAGAATGAATGAATAAAAACTTTACGTAATAATAATAATAATAATAATAATAATAAAATATGTCGTGGTTTAAGAAAAAGCATAGAAAAAGTATTATTATTTAAAAAAAGGAGAAAAGGTTTTATTATTATTATTATTATTCTTAGGTTACATGGTAAACGAGAATTCGATGATAAGAAAATTGGTCACGTCGTGTCAGTTGTCATGTCACGCGAAATCGATTTGTTATTGCACAACTGAAATTATGTAGTTTTTCTTTTGTATTTGAGACAGGGGTGCCACCCTTGGAAGAGAGAATATTTGTAAAATGTCGTTTTTCAACCTTACAAAATTTCAGGTTTTCTTTTATTTTCTTTTCTTTTTCTATCGTCATCGTCGTCATCGAATTAGAAAATAATTTTTAATTTAACCGTAATCGATTATCGAATTGAATACACAGATGGTACGAACCTAACCGGGGTAAAAAAGAAAAAAAAATTACTGTGTAATTATTATTATTATTATTATTATTATTTCGAAAATTATCCCGGGGGAGGGAAGGAGAACTTAACAAAATGGCGGACGAACATTTTTTAACATTTAATTCAAACGTTTATAATACGGGAGGATGTAAAAAATGATTCATCACGTGACACATAAACGAAAAAAAAAAAATTTAACCGTTTTTATTCTATGAATGAATACCTGAAATTTACGTTTAAACAAAAAAAAAAAAAAACATGGCGAACGAATGAATTGAAAAAAAAAAAAAAAAAATCGTCGAATGTCATTCACTTTTGGTGTGAAAAAATTTTTAGTTTCTCTCTCTCTTTCTCTCTCTCTCTCTCTCTCTCTCTCTCTCTCTCTGTCTTTTTCTCGCTACTTCAATTTTTTTTTTCTTGTTTCTTTCTTCGTATCCATTCCGAAATAAGTTTTTATTAATTCATTATTCATTCTGTTTTTCGAACAAAGCATTATTATTAGTACAAGGAAAAGGTACATTTAAGGTACATACACGAATGTTTATGAAAATTACAAAGTCATCGAGTCAAACGTAAAATAATTTATTTAAATCTTTTTTTTTTTGGAGATGAAGTTTGTGTGCCACCGGTGATGGTGATGGTGATGGTGGTGGTGGTGGTGTTGGTGTTGGTACTTATCAAATGCATCGTCTGCTAGATTTGAATGAACGTTTTTATTTCAAACTGTTGTTAATTTCAAGCGTGTAAACTTTTTTTTTTTTTCGTATCACGTAATGGAGGATTTAATTTTTATTTAATATTTGGTATCTTTACTATATTCTCTCTCTCTCTCTCTCTCTATCTGTTTTCTTTTCTCTCTCTCCGTATCTCTACTTGTGTACTCTTTTTCTCTCTTTCTGTCTCTCTGTCTCTACTTGTGTTCCCTTTTCCTCTTTCTCTTTTTACTTGTGTTTCCTTTTATCTCTCTCTCTCTCTCTCTTCTACTTGTGTACACTTTTCCTCTTTCACTATCTATCTCTGTTCCCTTTTCCCTTCCTCTTTCTCTCTCTGTCTCTCTATCTGTGTTCCATTTTCCCTTTCTCTCTTTGTCTATTTTTTTGTGTACCCTTTTCCTCTTTCTGTCTCTCTTTCTCTCTACTTGTGTTCTTTTTTCTTCTTTTCTTTCTTCGTCTCTCTATCTGTATTTCTTTTTCTCTCTCTTACTCTCTCCTCTTCATCATAGTTTTCTTTTCTCTCTCTCTATCCGCGTTTCCTTTTCTCCCACTCTCTCTCTCTCTCTCTCTCTATTTATTTAGCTATCTGTATTCCCTTTTTTCTCTCTCTTTATCTCTCTCTTTTTCTCTCTTTCTATCACAGTTTCTTTTTCTCTATCTCTCATTCTCTCTCTCTCTCTCTCTTGACATGTTTAATACCAACGTTTTTACACAATCATAATTCAAATCATTACGATTATTATATGAGGTTGTTGTGTTGTTTCATTCAGGTAAATAATTACTTTTCATTATTATTATTATTATTATTATTATTATCAAAAACATTAGCAGAAGATATTTATTTTGTAACCGTTTATTATGTTTTCTACTGGCAACCACGTAATCATTTTTTATGTTATAATTATTAAAATTTTATTTGTGTCACATCATTTAGATTTCGCCAATATTCATTTTTACTTATACACAAAAAATAAGAAGGAAACGATGATGATGATAATAATAATAATGATAATAATTTCGTGAAAATTAAAATGTAATTTATCTTTATCTTTTTTTCTTTTCTTGTTTTCTTGTATGGAAAGTACAAAATTTTTAGTCAAAATACGACGACGACGACGACGTACAAAATGGCCACGCATCAAATTTTTTTTTTTTTTTTCTAGAAACAATTTTCGAAAAAAAAAAAAAAAAAGTTTTGCGATTGTTCGGCCATAGTAAAGGGGGAAAAAGAAAAACAAAATCGTCCTTTTTTTTTATTTTCCAAAGGGAATTTTCCGTTGTCCAGTTTTTAAAAAAAAAAGAAAACCCTTTTCGAGAGAGAGAGAGAGAGAGAAAGAGAGAAAATGTATTCCGGAAGTGAAAATTTTTATTTATTTTCTTTTCTCCCTATCGGCGGCGGAATTCCTTTTTTTTTTTTTTTCCCAACGATCGTCTCTCAAAAGTTTTTCTTCTCCCCCCACCTCCCCCCCCCTCATTTTTCTTTTTAGTTTTTCATATATACTCAAACCATTTGGGAAACCTTTAAGTTTATAACAAGTGGCGATGGTGGCGGTGGTGACGATGGTGACTCTTCTTACAGTTGGTGACGTCTCTTACTGGCACGACCACTTTGATTTTTTCCATTCTTCTTCTTCTTCTTCTTCTTCATTTTCTTTCAATTATCTAATCCTTCGAATCATTATTATTATTATTATTATTAAACAATAAAGTATATTTCTATCCTTTTTTAACAATAATAATAATAATAATAATCGTTTTGTTTCATTTGGGAAAAAATTTCATAAACTCGTTAATCGATTTTCATTTTCATTTTTCCTTTTCTATTTCGTGGTTATTTATCAATAAGCAGACGACGATAAGAAATCTTTTTTTTTTGCTTTGTGTCGATAATACGTAGAATGGCGTCAGCAAAAAAAAAAAAAAAATTCGGATGAAAATATACGACGAAGACAGGAGGAGGAGGAGAAAGGGGAAGGAAGGGAGAGGGAAGAGAAAAAAAAAACGGTGAAAGCAAATTAAAATGTCATAAATAACAAAATTATCGGACGGAACTAAAAGAAAAAAAAAAAGAAAAAAAACGTAGTAATAATAATAATAAAAAGAGGAAAAAAAGGAAAAAGAAAGAAAGAAAGAAAATGTAACGGAGGGAGGAAAAAAAAAAGAGAAAAAATAGTGTAAAAACCAGAGAAGAATAAATCAACCGGAAAGATAATCAAAAGATGAGACCAATGAATGAATGAATGAATGATTTTCTCCGTCCACGATAGTAATAATAATAATAATAAAAAGGGTAACGACGATATATATGTATTGGAGTTTTCAGTTAACAAAAAAAAAAAAAACAAATTTTCCCAATATTTTGTTTAACGGTCTGTCAAAAGAGAGAGAGAGAAAGAGAGAGAAAGGGAAAATTTAGGTCATTGAACATTGTTTTGCGAAAAAAAAAAAATGTTGCCAACTTAAATATTAAATTCGATTATTTTGTAATTATTATTACCGTAAATTTTAACCAGATTCGTTTTATTTTTCGCAATGATACCAACTTAATTCATTTACGATGAAAAATGTTAATAATAATGATGATGACAATAAAAAAAAGAATATTCTGAAAAACATCTGGAAGATTTTTTTTTTTTTACATTAATAAAAAAAAAAAATGGATAAAAAATTTCGACTTTGTACAAAAGTAAAAAAATTATTATTATTATTATTATTATTATTATCATTATTATTATTATTTTCGGACTCCGTATATATATATATATATAAAAAAGTGAATTCAGTATAGGGAGACCCCCGCAGGTTTTAAAATTAACGCGTAAATAAAAAAAGAAAACGGCGAAAAAAATTTTTATTTATTTATTTTTTTTCTGCTTCCACGTTTTTTTTTAAATTTGGCTAAATCGTTTCTTTGTGCACGAAGTCGCACATTTATTTATTTATTTATTTATTAACAAAATGAGATTATTTATAGGGATACCTGAAGTGTTTTGTATTTATTATTCCAAACAATTTTTTTTTTTTTTTTTTCTAAAGATAATTATTTCCTTTTAAAATCGTTATTATTATTATTATTATTTTGTTTCGTATTAAATCATCATCATCATCATCATCATCATCATTATTATTATTATTAAGAAAAAAAATAAAAATATATTAAAGCTTAACGTCGTCGATTTAACAACATAAATAGAAAAAGAAAAAAAAAGATAAATTTATAAATTTTTTTTTTAACGTGTCACTAGTAGAAACGAATAAGAAAATTATTATTATTATTATTATACGTATTAATATAAATTTATCGTGAATATAGAAAACGATCGAATAGTTATAATAATAATAATATCTTATCAGAAGTTTCCTCTTGACTGGACAAAGGCTAACAAAAAATAGAAAATTCGACTTATATTTTTTTTTCCCGTTCGTTCTTTCTAATGCCACGTTTTTTTTTCCCTGATCGTTTTCGTATACAAATCGCCACCCTTAAAAATCTATAAAAAAAAAAAAATTGACCCTTTATTAACGATGAATTGTATTTATAAAAACTAAAGTGATAGAGAGAGAGAGAGAGAGAAAGTGACGTCATCAACATATACGATCGTGACAGTAGCAGAAGAAAAAGAGGAAAATTTTTTCTGTCAAATCCAAACCGTTGAGTTGTTGTTGATGAAAGGCGGTGGTCAAATTGCTTAACGGAAACGTCCCGGAGTGAGTAAGAGAGAGAGAGAGATAATTCCTGAAAAATGCACTTTTATTTCTCTTCCTTTTTTTCTTTTTTTTTCTATCATTGATTTGTTTCCTTTTCCGGTTTGAATTACTTGGTGCATGACAATTTGTCTTCCTTCTATTTCTTTTTCTTTTTTCTTTTTACTCTTTATAAAACGTTTTTTTTCCATTTTGAAAACGAAATAATTTTATGTTTGTTTTATATTTTTAAAACTTTTATTTATTTTTATTTGTTTGTTTGTTTGTTTGTTTGGCAAACTTTTTTTTGCCATTTTTTTTTTATATTAACGGTTATCGATCGATATATATATATGGTTTGTTTTTAGTTTTTTTTCGATTGTTTTTTTTTATTTGTTTGTTTCCTTTTTTACAAATTTTATCGGTTTTCTTCTTCTTCTTCTTCTTTTGCGGTAAATGTATTAGATTAACCTTTTTATTATTATTATTATTATTATTATTATTAATTTTGTCCAAACCGTAAACGATATATATAGAAAAAGAGAAATAATCCACCCTTCCAACCGACACGACGACAACCTCCCTTTTTATTATTTATATCTATGACATATTGTCAAACGATATTAAGAACGAGTGGTCGGATGGTGGCGGTGGTGGTGGTGGTGGGGGCGATGGTGCTCTCGCATCTTTTCACCATAAGTGACGTATTTCCTTTTTCTCTTTTTTCTAGAAAATATTGATGATTTCCCTTTCCGGACTCGTATATAATTTCTTTCTTTCTTTCTTTCTTTAAATTTTCATCGTCGTCATTATCATTATCATTATTATTATTATCGACAACCCTTTTTAATAAAAAAATTATTCATTCGTAAAAACAATGCTTCCTTTTTTTTTAGGGGGGGGAGGGGGGAAATCGATTCGATAACAAATTAAAAAAAAAAAAAAAAACAAAAGATAGGATGATGATTAAAATGACGTAACAACACGTTATTAATTAATTAATTTATTTATTTATTTAATTATCATTATTTAATTTATACATTATTATTATTATTATTAATTAATCATTCAATCAATCATTCCAAAAAAAAATTAAGAGATCAAAAATTTTTACATGAATTGGCTATATATATATATATTTAATTATAACAACCTCATTTCCGTTTGTTTATTTATTAATTTATAAACAATTATCATTATTATTATCATTACTATTATTATTATTATTATTACTGTATAAAATACAAAGGAAAACGAAGGGAAAAAAAAGGATAAGAAGAATCAAAAAAATAGGAAAAAAAAAAAAGAAAAATGAAAAAAAAAATATCTAAATATGATCTACATATTAATAATAATACCTGCTAATTATTATTATCATTATCATTATTATTATTAGTATTATCATCATTTGGATCCGCATGTTAATTCCTTATGGATATCCACGTTAAGAAAAAAAATTTGTCCGCCGTCGGTTTGTTTTTTTTTTTTTTTTTTTACACGCGTTCCGTTTATATTTGAAACCCCCTAAAAAATTGACTAGAATTGTAATAATGATGGTGATGATGATGAGCCTTAATACGTCACTGACACGCGAAGGCTTTGTTTCGTTCACGCTATGGGCCACCAACTTCTCGGTGGAGGTTGCATCAATGCCGGATGGGTATAGGTTGGAAGGGTTAAAGGTACGCCGTGGGGTTTATCTCTGTTCAAATCGAAATATGTACTTCCCGATGGTTTTGGACCGCAGGGTTTACCATCTCTTACTAAAACGGGTACTGCTACTCGTCGCGGTGAAGGCATCGTACCGACGGAAGTACTCCGCGAATCGTGGATACCTTTTTCTTGCTGTGCTCGTTTCGTTTTGTACCGATGATTTTGAAACCATATTTTGACCTTGAAAAAAGAAAAGAAATTTTAGTTTGTTTTATCACGTGACGACGATGATGGGAATGATGATGATGATGGTTACCTGGGTAGGTGTTAGCCTTATTATGGAAGCTAAATGTTCTCTTTCCGGTGCTGATAAATATTTCTGTTGTCTAAACCTTCTTTCTAATTCGTAGGTTTGAGCTTTTGAAAAAAGAACTCTTCGTTTTCTCTTTTTATGACCCGTTATTTGACCGCCTGGAGATTCCAAAGCGGACTGAAAATGTCAGAAAAAGAGTTTTATCTTCTGCCACGTTCGATCGCGTAACTAATAAAGTAACATTTCCCTTACCTCGACCGTTAATTGTTCGTGATTTTCTTCTTCTTCCATTTCATTTTGATTAGATATGTTATCCGTCGTGTCAGGACCACCGATTCCGGGACTTCTCGCTCCTCTAGTATGATCTGGAGAAATTCCCTTATAATTCGTAGGACTCGGGTAACCGCGATATGAATCGATTGAAATATCATCAGGATGTTCGGATCCCGGTAAATGAGTTTGCGATGATGGTGACGTACTATCGGGGCTGACTTGTTGTTCTATGGGAACGTCTAATAATAATAATAATAGCAGAAGGATAAAATTAATCTCGAATCGTTTCGCCAATAAAAAACTTTTTTTTTTTTGTTAAAATCAATTTGACGTAGATGAATAAAACCAGAAATGAAAGAGAGAGAGAGAGAGAGAGAGAGATGTAATAAGGGTAGGAAAGAAAAAGATGGGTGAAATTTCAAATTGTCAGATTTGTAATTGATAACCTAATTTGCATAGGTACAAAAGACCTAGTAGTTTCGACCCCTTTTGTCCCTGCCACGTCTTTTGTTATTGTAAATTTACTCGCACAAACACATTACACCTTTTACAATACACACATACATCCATCCGCCATTTTGTTTCTTTGTGTTGTAACAACATGGAGATGACATTATTAATATTTGTTGGCGTGAAAGAGGTATAATAAAACGGTAGCCATTATATATTATTTACCATGTCTTGATGGTTCTTGCCTAGTCCACTGTGCGTGAGGATGAAGTCCATCGTGTTGATTAGATAATGTATGATGAGCTGAATATAAACCCGCAGCCAAATGAGCCTGTTGTGCTGCTGCTAAACTTGCGGCTATGTGATGATTGAATTCGGGAGTTATCGCACCACCACCACCACCACCACCGCCGCCGCCGCCGCCACTTCCGGGTAACATAGTTTGTAAAGAATCTGGAATGTTTTTATTTAACAATAATAATAATAATAATAATAATAATTTAATGAAGGTTGCGTTAGGAAAGGAAACAAATAACTCACTGTGAGATGGTTCCGAATCGGGATGACCACCCGTTTTTCCTTGTTCGTTTAGGTCTAATATATCACAGATTTGAAAACCGGAAGAACGAGAAACTCCCACCGGCATTTTCATACTTTCTAGAAACCTGTAGAAAAAAAAAAAAAAAAATCGGGTAAAATTTTCACAATTTCGAACGTTTTCCCGACGACGACAACGACAACAAAAAATCCTTTTTAACGTAAATTAAATTTAACCTTTGACCTTTTTAAATATTAAATAATTTTTTTTTTAAAGAGTGATAATTACACCGCGGTAGAAAAATCGTGCCAATTGACGAATGAATGAATGAAAAAATTTGCAAATTTATCATATTCTAAAACCACGTCAAAAAAAAAAAGACAAAAAAAACTTACGAGTATCTCATTATTATTATTATTATTATTATTATTATTATTAAAAAAAAAAAGTTAATATCACTAACGATAATGACGCGCACGTCATACGCACAGCATCCACGGACATACGATGATAATAATAATAAATTTTTTCGTTTTTTTTCTTTTCCGTTGGTATTGTATGTCATTCACGAACAGGTTGATCAGGTAGACTGAAAAAACAACTCACGGGGGTTGTGTGTAAAAAAAAAAAGGCAGACGATCAGGCACCATAACTACCACCACCACCACTACCACCACCGCCGCTACCACTACCAGACTCATTCAGACCCTCTACGAATTTTTTTTTTGATTTTCTTACACTCGATTGATTTTTTTTTGTAAAAAAAAAAACCTGAACCTGACAATGTTGATTTAACGTTGCCTCAAGCGATCACTTTTACAATCGGATAACAAAAAAAAATTTTCCATTTTTCTCACACTCGCCTTTTTTTTTTTTTTTTTTATTCTTATACTTTTACGAAACGGTTATAAAGTTTTTTTTATATCATCTACAACCCTCGAAACATAATAATAATAATAATGATAATAATAATAATAATGAATGAAAAACAGAAAAATGATTTTTTTTTTTTTTATATAAGAACGTGTAAGAAGAAGAAGAAGAAGTAAATTCTTTGATTAATGATTTTGTCGTGTTTTCAGTTTTTTTTTTTTTTTTTAAATACTCGTGCAAACAACAGCAGCAACAACGCGTCGGATAATTATCATTATTATTATTATTATTATTATTAATGAATGAATTATGTAAAAATCGTTTAAAAGACAGGTACGAATGCCGAAAGGGAAGGGAAAAAAAATGACAACCGAAAGAAACAAACTCGTACAAAATCGAATACCTTTTTTTTTTTCCGAAGGGGGAAGAAGGGAGGGGGGCTTTAATTCATACCCTTCCTTATCATCATCATCATCACATTCCGATCGATTTGCTTCTCTCCCCCACTTCCTCCTTCTCCTCCATCCATTTTTCCCAAATCAAAATTCATTCACATCAAACGCGACACCGAAACTTTTTTCCTTCTTTTCTTTTTTTTTTTACTCATCGTAATATTATTATTATTATTATTATTGCTTTTGATGACGACGTGTCATTAGGTACGACGTGACAAGTTAGGTTTAAAATAAATCGAAAATAATAAAAAATAATCGAAATGAAAAAATTTTTACCGAATGAAAAACAAAATCGCGGCTTAAAAAAAAATTATTATTATTATTATTATTATTATTATTATTATTATTTTGTTAAAGTTTTGATAAAAATCGATTAGATAAATATATTTAATTTTTTATCAATTAGATAAATCCGTTATTTATGTACATAAATATATATATGTATATATTTATTTATCTTTCTACCAAAAAAAAAAAAAAAAAAAAATGGTCGTCAGATCGACTTCTGTTAACGATAAAAAAAAAAAAAATTATCGATTTGATTGATTATTATTATTATCATTATCATTATTATTATTATTTGGTCGTTAAAAAAATGAGGAGTCGAAGAAGAAGAAGAAGAAGAAATAGAAAATGTCGAATTTTTAAAAATACAAGAATAACAACCCGCAAATGTTGTAAAAGATAAAAACGATTTTGATGAAATGAACGAAAAAGAAGAAAAAGAAAAAATCAGGCATCGTGAGTAAGAATTCATAAAAAAGATTAAAACAAGAAGAAGAAGAAGAACAACCAACAACAACAATCAACAATCAACAATCGACAATCGACAATGAATGCCGACATTCATTTATAAATTGTATGAACCTCTTGACGAAAGAAAAACGAACAGAAAAAAAATGCAAAAACTTTTTTTTTTGTTTGTATCACGTTTTTTTCGAAAGGTTGTTGTTGGTTGTTGGTTGTTGCCGGTTGTTGTTGTCCTTGTCGTTCGTAGTAATTTAAAAAAAAAAAATTTTTTATTTTTGTTTTCGGGGTGAAAAATTTCTCGGTACCTGTTAATAAGAAAAAATTTTGCATTTTTATCGGAGGAAAATGATTTAAGAAAGGTCAAATGTCACGAGGTCATCGAATTGATTTCTGTTGATGAGAGAGAGAGAGAGAGAGAGAGAGAAAGAGAAAGAGAGAGAGAGAGAGAGAGAAAATTGTTGTTGTTTTTATACTAACCCAGTTGGAAAAAATGCTGGACACCAGGGTGGTAGTCCGATTGTTGGACACCACATAAAAACGGGTGGTGGAAAATTCGGCGTTCTACCACCACCACTACCCGTACCGAATATGGTTCCTCGTCCAGGACCGGAACCAGGACCGGTATGAGACCCGGTATGGGCACCGGTACCCGTCGGTTCATCCGCAAATGGTATTTTTAATAAGTTTCTCCTATCGTCGGTTTCGTTTTTTTTTAAATTATCCTCCGTTCGTACGTTTTCCATTTTTTCTTTTCTACCCATTTCCGGCCACGACGACGACGACGACGACGACGACGATGACGACGGCGATGATAATAATGATGGTGATCCTTTTGTTTTATTTATTTTTAATTTTTTAATTTTATTATTATAATTAATAATTTCCTCATCGTTTTTTTCTAATAATAACGAATCGATATCTCGTTTTTTAAAATCTTTATACGTTTCGATATTATTATTATCTTTCGTAACATTTTCCGTCGTTACTTTATCATCATCATTTTCCTCTTCATCGTCATCACCATCGCCTTTTCCTTCTTCCTCCTCCTCTTCAATCGTTTCCACTTCCCTTTCTTCTTCTTCTTCTTTTTTTTCTTTTTCTTTTTTTTTATTCATTTTTTTAATCGTTAATTCATTTTTTATTTCTTCATCCGATCTATTTATTTTTTTTGACATTTTCACTACATTAACAAATTTTTTTTCTTTTTACTTTTTCAACTTCCGCCACTTTTTCAACACCGACACAATTTTCAGTAATAATAATAATAACAAGAATTTTCAAAAAAAAAAAAAATTTCTTCAATTTTCCGTCTCTTACTTTTACTTTTGTCAATTTTATTCGTAAATGATAATAATTTCACATACTATTATTATTATTATTATTATTATTATTATTATTATTACGTAATAAACAATTACGATGATAATAATAATAATTTATTACTACCCGTTAAACGATTTGTAATTTTTTTAACGTTAATACGATGTTAATATTATTGTGATTGAAAAGGTCCATTCTAGGTTAAATTTAATAAATGGGTAATTACTATTATTATTTTTATTCACGATTGACCTAAAAATATTACGGTAATTTATTTATTTATTAAAAAATTATTAATTAATAAGACGTCGTTAGTTTATTACGTACGCACACACACACACACACATATATATATATATATATTTTTTTTTTCGGTTAAATATTTTAAATACACTCGCGATTAAAATATTATTATTATTAGTATTAGTATTATTATTATTAATAAGAAGTCTACTTAAAAAAAAAAAAAAAGCACTCAAATTCGATGTAAGTTGTTGTACTCGAACTCGAACTCGAACTGATACTTTTAATAAAAAAAAGTCCCGCACGGATTTTTGTCAAGTGGACAATTTGCGAACCACCCTAGTTTAATAATAATAATGATAATAATAATATAAGGACACGATCATCATTATTATCATCGTGAACGTAACACTTACGCATATTCAAAACTACTCGAAGACATATTTTTTACCCCCGCCGCGTTACCGAATAAAAAAAATGTATGCGCGTGTAAAAAAAGGTAAACAACAACTACAAACAACAAAAAGAAAAAAACGTATTAAACGACAACGACAACAACAACAACAACATCATCTTCGTCATAATAACCGCGAAAATTTCGTGAAAAAAAAAAAATTCTCCGGGGAACGAAAAAAAAAAAAAAAAAAAAAAAATTACGAACGACGAAAACGTGTTTAAAAAAAATTTATTATTATTATTATTGTTAAATGATTTCGCGTTCGCATTTGATAAACTTGATTAAATGGGGTCATCTTAAAAATCGTTTAAGGGATGAAACTTTAAAAATAATAAATGGTATTGGTGAAATGATTGACCAATTAGAAAACATGTCAAAGGGCGGACCGATGAAAACGACCAATCAAAACGTATTATCGCCTTAGTGCAAGAAAGGATTTTTAGTTTTTTAAAAAACGTTCCAGAACGTTTGAAACGAACAATTTTTTTTTTTTTTCTGTTTTCATTAAAGAAAATAGCAGAAGATTTAAAATGATTTTAAATAATAATAATAATAATAATAATAATAATAATAATAATAATAATAATAATAATAATAATAATAATAATAATAATAATAATAATTTTCTTTATAAAGGAAAAAAAAGGAAATTAATTCGAAAGAGGAAGGGGAAGGGGAAAGGGGAGGAAATCGCAAATTTATTAATTAGATAATTGAGTTGCCACCCGATTGATCAATAAACCCCCCTCCTCCTCCATTGTTTATCGTTTTTTTTTTTAAAAATAATTATCCCGGAGGCATTGATGAAATCGTTATAAAAACCATAGAGTAAATAAAAAATTTAAAAGTAAATAGAAAAAATAACATGAACGGAAGAGGGACGTGAAAATTTTCTTTTCCTTTTTTTTTTTTTTTAATTATCGATAAACAACCATAACCGAAAATAATAATAATAATAATAATAATAATAATAATAATAATAATGAGTAAAAACCGTTAAAATTTTTTTTTTCTTTTATAGAATTAATTAAAAATATTTTTTTCCGGATAAACCGATGATGAAAAGGGAAAAAAAGAGAAAAATTGTTTTCTTCTTCTTCTCCAGGTTATTTATACCCTTTCGTCACTGAAATCATGGAATTCGGTTACAACTGGAGAAATATATGGGAGATGATATTGTTTCGTTATGATTGGTTCGAGAATATGCTCGAAAGAGGAGAGAGTCTTCCCCCCTCCCTTCTTCCTCCTCTTGTCACAGTTAATTGAATATAGATTTCAGATATAAAAAAAAAAAAATCATTTCGGGGTTGTTACGTTGTCGAGAAAGTTTTTAAAAGAGGAAACGAGGAAGAATAAAAAAAAAAATCAGGACCGTAATTAGAATATTTAAAAAAAACAACAGAATTATTATTATTATTATTATTTAAAAAAAATTTTAAAACTTTTTGGATTATTTCGAATAAAATATGTTTAAAAAATTTTTTTTTTGTTCAATCACGGTAAATAATTACAGTATGTATGTATCGATCGATCGATTTATTGATTGATTGATAATAAAATTAGATAAACAAGGAATACGTAGTAGTAATAATAATAATAATAATAATTGAAAAAAATATTTTTTTTTCGGATCAAATTTATAATAAAATTAAATACGAGAAATTATTTTGCTTGCGGGGAGAAATTTTTTTTTTTTTTACCGGGATTCTGAATCGTCTGCTGTGGGAAGGATTTACATCCCTTCTACCCTTAAGTTAATATATAATTATAAATTTAAAAAAAAAAAAAAAAACTTACTTGTAATCGTCGGCATATTCGTTTTGATACCAACAATCCGAATACCCGCCAACAGGTTCGTCATAAATCGTTGAAAAATTCATTGAATTTTCTTTAAATTTCCATTCGACGGATATAAAAGCAACCTGGAAAAAAACTTTTTTTTTTTTTTTTGTTTTCCTTAAAATCAACACGAAAAAAAAAATAAAAAAAATTTAATAAAAATAAACGCGTGAATGAATGAATGAATGAATTAATCATACCTTCGAAATATGTCGTAAATTTTTTTTTAGCAGACGACGAATAAAAATTTTTATTTATTTATTATTAATAAATTGATTTTGGGATACGTAGTGGGCGCCGAGAGGAAAACTAAAAAAAAAAAAAATAAAAAAATATCATATCAGGTAAAAAAAAATAACATTTGTCTCTTATCAGTTGTGTCCTTCTCTATCTCTTCGGTTATTTTTTTTTTTTTATCGGATATTTCGATATCTTTCGTTTTAGCAGCACATGTCGGCGTTTATTTAATTAATTATTAATTAATTTCGATTTAAAATAATAATAATATTATATATTTTTTATTTTTTATTTTGCCCCCCTTTTTTTTTATTTAAATTTTTTCATCAATCTCCTCGTCGTCATCATCATCATTATTATTACTTTTCATCCCCTTACTTAAATAGTTGTAAATTAGTCCGGTAGAATGCGCCAAAATCGTCTCTGTTTTTTGTTTTGTTGAATTCACGTAAACTAAACTATCGGTTTGTTTTTATTTATTTATTTATTAGTTTCTTTTTAGTTATGTATACATTTAAAATAATTTTTAAATAAAATAATTAAATTTATTAATATTTTTTATTTATCACTTGGATAAAAATTTTAATTAATAAACTCTAATTACATAATTGGATTCGTTGTAGAAATTTAATAACGATAAGATGGCGGCCATTTTGAATTTATTTAATTAGTAACTCTTATAACCGATCGAATTAAGTGTTTTTTCCTTTGTTTTTTATGTTTTTTTAACGAATCCGTTTTGGGTAAAAATGAGAGAAAAATATTGTTTTATTTAAACAGTACTAACTCATTTGTTAATTTGTTTGTTCTTTTTTTTTTTTTATTATTTATTTACAATAATGACGCCAACATGATCGTTAATATTAATAAAAATGGTAATGTTATAAATATTAATAATAAACATTTCGTGAGTATAAAAATTTACGTAAGAATTATTAATTATTTATTTTTAATTGAATTTATACATTTTTTAGGTTATTCAAACTTGTTGTTGCTATCGAGGTAAATAACGTTTGGATAAAAAAATAATTGAATGTTCGATTAATTATTAACATAAATAAATATTTTCCGTTAAAATTTGATTGTGTGGAAAAAGGTTATTAAACATATATGTTTAATAAGATTATGTTAATTTGTTTTTATTCAAATCATGCGTTCGAATATCATTATTATTAATTAATTTTAACGGTTTGGATCACTACTCTTGTTTTTCTTTTTTTTCAATTCGGAAAAATTTGTATTATTTTTTTGCTGATTTTTTAATAAAATTCTAACTTGTTTTATTTTTATTTTAGATTGGTTGTGACAATTGTTACAGACAAATGGAATTTAATGATAATGGATTATGATTAATAGATTGTACTTGTTATACGAACAAAAGAAAACAAGTAAAGAAAATCTTCGATATACTTTTTTTTATTCATGTATGTGTTATAAATAATATTTGCTTGGTTGTTATTTGTTTGTTAATGTGTGAAATTAATCGAATAATCTCATGTCACATTAATAATCAATTTGTTTAAATAATAATTATTGTAAAAACTACAGGGTGTTGTTAAAATATTTAATGTGTAATTCATAATCGATACAATAATGTCGTTTGATGTTAATTTGAAGGTTGTAAATATGAAATCGAGAAATATGTTATTAATTAATTATTTTTTGTTATTTAAAATTGTATATATATAATTATTTGTCGTTTGAAATTTTAAAAAAAAGAAAATTTTATGATTGTATATTTTTGAATACATTATTATTATTATTATTATTATTATTATGCAATTGTTATGAAAAATGAAGAAATTTTTTTTTTATGTTGTGTCGCTTAAGTGTTGTGTCATTAAAGTTTGTTTTCGTGTGAATGTGCATACAAATGATTGTACTTATCGATTGCAATTTAATTATAATTATATGTAATGCATTTGTATGTTATTGATATGAACAGATATTATTATTATTATTATTATTATTATTATTATTATTATTATTATTATTTAGTTTATCATATCATGATTTAAATTTTAATCAAATTCGACAAAGATAAATTAAATTGATATTAAATTTTTTAATCAAGTTTTTCATTGTTAACATTGTTTAGCTTTTTTTTTTTTTTTTTTGGTCATAGAGTAAATAAAAACAAAAAAAATTAAAAAAAAAAAATTTACAATCGTTTGCAATAATGTATTGATAATAAGGAAATTTTGTTAAAGAATTAATAAAATAATGATAATAATAATGATGATGATGATGATGTTGATGATGATGATGATGATGATGATGAAATTAATTGAAGGAAACTTGTTTGCACAAATTTGTTTAATTTTAATAAAAAAGTTGTTTGTTCGTAACGGTTTTTTTTTTTAAGAAAAAGTTATTATTATTATTATTATCATTATTATTATTATTACTTATCATGGATTTATTTATTTTAATGGGCGATAGAAAAGATAATTGGATGATACTTGGACGTTGAATTTGATTTAAAACGTTTGAGGAATTTTTTTTTTTTTTTTTGGATTGTGTCGGGAATTCTGGAATGTTCCCGGTGGTTTTTCTTTTTTATTAAAGAATTTTTTACTTCCGCCAACGGAATAAATTATTTCAATAATTTCTAAACAAATTTATCGTTTCGAAAATGTTTTCGTATTGTTATTATTAATATTATTATTATTGTTTTACAAAATACAATAACGGTCGATTTTGAATAATCTCACCGAAGAAATTTTCTAATTTATTATTAAATTATAAATGTATAGAGAAACATTAAAACCCTTGAGGCGTTTAGTTTATCACAAAACCTTTTCATCATCATCATCATCATCATTATTATTATTATTATTTTGATAATGGCGTTCGATTTACTTTGGTTAAAAAAAAAAAAAAAAACCTATTTCGTTTAACTAAATAATTATTTGTAATTAAATATTTACCACGAATTAAATTTTTACTCGGTCGAGGCAAAATAATAAAATAAAATTCAATCGAATCTAATAATAATAATAATAATAATAATAACAACAATAATAATAATAACAGAAATAATAATAATAATAATAATTGAATTGAAATTTAACTTATATATATACATAAAGAAAGGAAAAATTTTCATTACAAAAAAAAAAAAAAGAAATTGTTTTGTACGTAATAATAACAAAAGCAAGCAATAATAATAATAATAATAATAATAATAATAATAATAATAATAATAATAATAATAATAATAATAATAAACAAC
>NW_002987276.1:265352-267565 GCF_000006295.1 Pediculus humanus corporis | reverse complement strand
TGTTGTAATCGATAATCGATACTCGTTTAATTAATAATAATAATTGGAAAGTTTTTTATTTTTATTAAAAATATTGTTTCCGATGCGGTGTGTATATTCTTAATAAATAAGCCCAAGTTTAAAATCAACGAGGAAAAATTATTATTATTATTTTTTTCATTAAAAAAAAAAAAAGGAAATTTATTATTTATGTTTTTATTTATTAGGCATACATAATTTTTTTTTTTTCGTTTGTCATTATTATTATTATTTATTATCGATATGTTTTGTTAAGGGCGTTTCTTTTATGATAAATAATAAAAATAATTTGTAAAGGAAAAAAAGAAAAGTTATTAAAACGTGAAAAAGGCGTCAACGATAAGGGTTAAAGGAAAAAAAAGAAAAAACATGTAGAAATTTATTTAAACCTTGACCTCGAGTAAAAAAATCTAAATAAAAAAAAAATCCTTCGTATTAAAAAAAAATTATTTTTTTTTTTTATTTATTACGATTTAATTAAAATAAGGTTAACAAGAAAATAAAATTAAATATGGAGTAAAAAGAGTGAGAGAGGGAGAAAATCGTTAGGGAAAATAATTATTTAAAATAAAGCAAAAGAAGAAAAAATAAGAAGTGGGGTGGAATGGGGGAATGAGGGGGGATGAAAGGAAAGGGTAATATTCAAACAAGGCTGTGACGTATTATAATTTCTCATCCCCTTTTATAATTTAACGTAAATTCGTTCTTTGATTTACGAATATAAAATTAACGTTTTTTTTTTTTTTTAAACGTTTAATAATGGAGTTTTATTATAATTATTATTATTATTTCCTTTAAAGAATTTGTTTTTTTTATTAAAATAATAATAATAAAAAGGTAAAATGGCGGCATAATTTATTACGATAAATAATTATAAATATTTTCGTTTAAAAACGGCAAAACGTTTTGTAAAAGAAATTTTTAAAAAAAGAATATCAAGCGGGCACTGATGACGTAACAAAAACGGAAGTGACGTAGTTGCGCTTTGTGAAGAGTTATTAAAATGGCGTCGCTTCGAATGTGTTTCAAATAACGTAACGGTTAATAAAAAAATTTTGTTTTTTTTTGGGTTTTTGTTTGTTTATTTATTTGTTTGTTTGTTAAAAAGTTGTTGTTATTGTTATTTGTTTATTGTGAGTGAATGGTTATTCGTTTGTTTTTATTATAATCAATGATTTCGTTTGTTAAATTATAATTTTATTTTGGTCCATTTGACAATGATGTATGTAATGTTTGCAACAATATTATTTTATAGGGTAAGTTGTATTTGATGTAAAATTTAACTTGTTTTAATTGTTTTGTGATTGTTTAAAATGATTTACAATTATTTATAACAAATAAAATGATTAAATGTTTAAATTAATTAAAATTTTATTGTTTTTAAATTGCAATATTACAATTCAACATAGAAATAAATGTTTTAATTGTACATCATTTTAAACAATTTTAATTGTTTGATTTATCTTGTTAATTAATGTTTATGTTGTGTTTGTAATGTTTCATGTTTTACATTTGATTCAACAATGTGTGATTGTGTTTGTTCATGTTTGTAAGTGTTTGTTATCTTTTCTCTATGTTAACACATAACACACACACACATTCATACCCTTATAAAGTAATAATTTTTTTTTAAAAACTTATTTGTGTCTATGATTGATTCTTTTTAAACAATGAATATAAGAAATTTACATATTCTATATACTATAATAATATAATAATAATAATAATAATAATGATAACATTAGTAATAATAATAAGAATGATTAAAACAAGTTTTTAAACCATTGAAAATCTCATGACAAAGTTTTATTTATTTAAAAAACAAGAAAATAACTTTTTTTTTTAAATAATTTATTATTAAATAAATAATAAATACTCTTTGAATTGATATATAACCGTGTGCAAAAAAAATTAGCAATGATGATAATAATTAAAATAATAGAAATAATAAAACATTAAAGTTTTACAATTGAGAATAATTAGAAAAATGAGAAAAAAAATATGGCTGACTTTATATTGCCAAAGGGTTTCTTATATAACATAAAATAAAAAATTCGTACGCGATTAAACTTTCTCTTTTGTTTAACAAAAATAATAACAAAAAAAATTAAATTTCCGTTTAAAAAAAATACTTAAATAATAAATAATGAAGAAAAAACATGGGGGGGGGTAGTGGGAGGAGTAGGGAATTGGGG
>NW_002987276.1:263218-265086 GCF_000006295.1 Pediculus humanus corporis | reverse complement strand
GAAGTTAAAACAAACGGGTAAATTTTTTAAACAAACGTTTTTTTTGGTGTTGGGGGTGGAACAGGGAGAGGGGGAAAGAGGGAGGGGATGGTAGAGGTTGGTTGGGAATCGGGGAAAGGTTTCATCAATTTCTATAATGTTTTATTCAATGAAATGGGCGGGGGCGGGAGAGGGGAGGGGACGGAAATGGCTGCTACTACCTGAGCGAGTGAAATCATTTTACGGCCAAAATATTGACAGGGTAATTAATTTTTAAAAACGCGTGCACGCGCACACACCCCCACTTACACGCAGGTATAACAACGTTACGTTTTGTATATATCTATGTAAGATTCTCATTCTAATCTATGTAAGATCATTATTCTAATATGTAAGATTTTCGGGTTTGAAATTATAATTTTTTTTTTCTATCATGTTTGTTTGTTTGTGTGTTTGTTTTTTATTTATCATTTACTATTTTTATTTTACTAATAGAAAAATAAAAAAAGTTGTTCATTATACTTTCAAATTTTTTGGTTTTTTTTCTTGATGTTTTAACGTTCAGGTATTAAAAAAAAAATTTGTAGATTATCGATTTGAATGGTTTTCCCTTCTCCTCCCCTCCCCCCTTTTTTTGAATGCCCATTATCTTTATCATTATCGTTATCAGATGTTTTTTTTAAATAGAATTTTGTTTTTCCTCTGTATAGAAGAAAATTTCCTTGTTTTTTTTTTTATACGTAGATGGGTGCGAACGTGTACGTGCGCGTTTTTTTTTTTTTAAATTAGTTATGTAAGAGTTTTTATTTAAATTAAATAAAATATATGTTAATTATTAAAAAAAAAAAAAACGAGAGAGAGAGAGAGAGAGAGAGAGGGAAGAGAGGAGGGAGGGGAATAGTCGAAAGGTTTTATTAAAATTTATTAAGGAAAAATAAAAAGTTATTTTATTTAGGTCAATAAGGGAGGTTAAATTTTAACCTACCTTTTGATAAAATCTGATTGTTTTTGTTTATTTTCTCTATGATAACGAAAGGGACATCGCTAGGTCAATAATATTTTGTCGCGAATTTAATCGTTTGAAGGTTTTTAAATCCGCGAATTTCTTTTTTTTTCAAATATGAATTGTAAAAAGTGTTACTAAAAAAGCTCGCTCATGACACAAAGAGAGAAAAAGAGAGAGAGAGAAAGGGAACACAAATAGAGAAAGAGAAAAGCAAATACAAATAGAGAGAGAAAAAGAAATACAGATAAAGAGAGAGAGAGAGAGAGAGTGAAAAGAGAATACAGTTAGAAACAGAGTGAGAAAGAGAGAGACAAAAGGGAATATAGATAGAGAGAGAGAGCGAAAGACAGGGAAAAGAAAAAGGTACAGATAAAGAGAGAGGGAAGAAGGGACTCCAGGTCGAGAGAGAAATAGAAGGAAAATAAGATGAGGGGAGGCATGGAAAGGAAGAGAGAGAGGAAGGAAAGGGATAAAGGTAGAGAGAGAAAGGGATAAAGGGATAAAGGTAGAGAGAGAAAGGGATAAAGGGATAGAGGGAGAGAGATAAGAGAGAAAGAGAGAGAAATACTTTTGAAGGTTTTTTTTTTTTTTTTTCAATTTATTTATTTATATACATATATAGTTATTTACTTAAGGGTTGAAAAACGGGAAATTTATCTATTTATTTATTTATTTATTTTTTTGAAAAACATTTCGCGGTATAATAATGAACGACTTTTAAAATAAAATTTAAAGAATTTAACCGCGGATTATTTACTTATTTAGGTATACATAAGATGTTCTTTAATCCGTATGATCTACATATTATAATTATTTAATACGAACGTTACCATTTTTTTTTTAATTCGAAAAAACAAAATTAAAAGATATAAAATTTTTTTTT
>NW_002987276.1:261940-262901 GCF_000006295.1 Pediculus humanus corporis | reverse complement strand
ATTATTATTATTATTATTATTATTATTATTATTATTATTATTATTATTGTTATTGTTATTATTATTATTATTTCATTCATTCATTCATTCATTGAAATAATTTGGAAATTGTTGATAATTTTTTTTTTTTTTTATAATTACACCAAATTATTATTATCATTATTATTTGTAAAAAATGTTTTTCCTTTTTTTTTGTTCCATTTCCATTGGAAAACGTAAATAAGCAATTCCTTTGACAAAAAACCGTTAATAATTAATCATTTTTTAAATTTATTTTCGTGATTTTGTTCTTCGTTTGGGAAAGATTTCCATTCGAAACATTTTGTACTATCGGGAATATATCATCATGATCATCATCATTATTATTATTAATGCCGGGAAAAAAAAGAAAAAAAATTTCCCATAGAATAAAAACGTTTAATTTAAAAATTAAAAGATTTACGATAGATTAAATCGATTGTAAAAAAAAAAAAATGCTTTCATTTTAAAAAGGTTTTAAAATGAAAAAAGGTTACAAAAGGTTTTTTCTGTATATATTTCTACGAATTACTTATTCGTACGCGCACTCACGCACTTAATAAATACACGAAGGATAATGAAAAGTGAAAAACACTTTGCTTACGACGACCTTTTCAGGTTTTCATTTAAAATTAATTTCAAATATTAATTAATATTTAGTGCGTAAATAAAACGTTTTTAGAAGTCGTGACGACGACGATGATGACAATGATGATGATGATGATGAATTTATCCAAAGGAAAAAACTAAAATTTTTTTTTTTTTTTTTTTTTTTTACTTTTGGGCCAAAAAAATTTTCAACCTTGTCTTCATATGATAATGCACGCGTTTATGTTGATGAATTCGTGTGAATGCGTGCGCGGCATCGGAAATTAATTTTTCAAAAGGGTAAATAAAATTCAGGTTGACAACATTAAAATGTGTGACGTCAAAAAAAAAAAAA
>NW_002987276.1:255438-261759 GCF_000006295.1 Pediculus humanus corporis | reverse complement strand
TTGATTATTGCAAAATTTTAAAAGAAAATTTTTAAAAACAAAAAATATTTCCGTTAATTTTAACGTTACCGTCGTTTGATTTGTCGCCATGTTTCTTCTTTTCGATTTCCATAATGTTTATTCATTTGGTGGTTCCAAATTAATAATTTTCCTCTTTTTAAATTGAAATATTATTATTATTATTATTATCGTTATTATAACTTTAAAAAAAAGTGTAAATTAAATATTAAAAAAAAAGGGGGGGGGGGTACCTGAAAAGACTTGTAAACCTTGTATTTACCAATTATGTAATATCATTTTATATTTCATTAACTAAAACCATTAATTTCAAGGTTTGCTATTTTTTTTTTTTTTTAAATTAGGTTTTTGGCATGTCCGTGCGTGTGTTTTGTCACCAAATTTGTTTTCAATTATTATTATTATTATTATTATTATTATTGTTGTTGTTGTTGTCGTCGTCGTCGTCGTCGTCGTAGTTGGTATTTCTTTATAAACAATAACTTATTTGATGATTATTATTATTTTTTATTTCGGTCGTTATATTTATTTTTAACTGATTGAATTTTATTTTCAAATACCAAATTTTAAAAAAAGAACAAAAAGAAAGTGAGATGAGTGTGTGTGTGTGTGTGGTGGGTGGGAGAAAGTAGGGAATAAATCGGGAAAAGGGAAAAAATGTAAACGGGAAAATATAAAAAGGAAAGCAAGAAGGAAGAAAACGAAATTGAACTTTTTTTTTTTTTTTGGTTTAGATTGTTTAACAAGATTCGCAAATAAGATTTTTTTTTCGAAGGAGAAAGAGAGAGAGGGAGAGTGAGTAGGACGAAAGAGAGAAAGAAGGGGGAGAGAGAGAGAGAGAGGGGGGGGTATAAGAGGGAAAAAAAGATAGAAAGGGGATAAAAAATTTTCCAAAAAAAAAAAATTTGAATCGATTGCTTAAACATATAATAATTTAACAGATCAAGGCAAACACTAACGCACACCCACACGAAAAAAAAGCTTTTTGAATCCCCTCCCCTCCCCTTTTATTTTTTTATTTTTAGTTTTTGTCCTTTGAAAAATTTCCTTTTATTTCGTACACGAATGAAATCCTATCAAATTTATAAACAATTTCCGATACTTTATTATTATTATTATTATTGATAAAATTATGACACGGTCACATCCGTTATTATTTTTCTTAAAGAAAAAAAAAGCAGAAGAAAAAAAAAACGCTTTTAATTATATTTTTTCTGTTTTAAAATAATAATAATAATAATAATAATAATAATAATAATAATAATAATAATAATAAAACAATTTTTTTTTTTCACTTTTGAGTCAATCGATTTTTTATTTTTATTTTTTATTTTAATTAAATTTTATTACCAATATCATTATTATTAATATTTCGCAGAATTATTAATTATTAAATAATAATAATAATAATAACCTTTAGTGTGTTTTTAAAAAAAAAGTTTTATGTGCGCATTTATTTATTTTTTACATAACATACGATTTCGACATTTAATTTTCGGTTTTTACGATTATTATTTATTTATTTTTATTTTATATATATATAAATAATTTATAAAAATTTATTTCTCTTAATAACCGACACTGACAAGAGAAGTTTCAAGGTTTTAATAAAAAAAAAAAAAAGTGTAGACAAGACGTGTTTAAATTCGCATATCACATACATATCGATTATTTAGCATATTTAATGACGTTTTAATTTCGAAATTTAAAAGTAAATAAAATAAATAAAGTGAAATTTTTTTATTATTAACATAAAACGAGTTAAAAACAGAAATTGACGCGTGTCGTTTTTTGATTTTTCACAACCGCCTTTTATTATTATTATTATTATCATTCTCTCTCTCCTTCCACGTCTTTTTTTTAAATCGAGTGAGTTAGCGAGCGACGACAACAACAACAACAACTACAACGAATTTACTTCAGTTGATTTCAAGCAATCGCGAGTGTAAGAACAACTCCGTGTGTTTCGTAACTAAAAAAAAAATTATTATTATTATTATTATTTTGTTGTATTTTTACACGCAAATTTAAAAATTTCGATCTCACGTACGTAATAGAAAATTAAATATTACGGATTTATTATTATTATTATTAATATTATTAATTTAATTAATTATTTAACCGACAAATAATAATATAGTTTGTATCTGTGTGGCGTTTTATTATTATTATTATTATTAATAATTACTCGTTCACGTGCGTTATGAAAATTTTCAACGGTTATCATCACATGAGAACATGTTTGTGAATTACGAAAATGATGATAATAATGATTTTTTTACGTTAACGAATAAACGTCGTCGTCGTCGTCGTCGTAGTCTTTTTATAAAGTGCGTAAGTGCGTGACTGAGTATTGGATAATCGTACGAGTACGCTAATATATACGCATTAAAAAAAAATAATTTTTTTTTTTGAACAGGTGAGTTTATGAATTTTCCTAAAAAAAAAAAAAAAATTGTTTTTTTTTGCACGTCACGTACTACGTTAGCTAATAATAATTTAAATAAAATGTAAAGCGTGACCGTTGCGACAAGTTTTATCATTATTATTATCATCATCATCATCATCATCATTATTATTATTATTAATATTTTGATTTGATGAATTTGTGCGTGAGTTTGCCATGCTTCGAATTTATTTATTTTGTTTTGACGTTTTTTTTTTTTTTTTTTTTTTTTTTTTTTTTTAAAAAAAAAAGGAAAAAAAAAAAAAAAAAAAAGTTACGGTTTTTTTACCCTAGGGTTTGTTCAATTATTATTATTATTATTATTATTTTTTTTTGGGGAGTTAAAGGAATTCAAAAATTTTTATCAAAAAAACTATTTTTCGACGTTTGTACCGACAACCTTTTTAAAAATTAAAGTTGTTCTTCCTTCCTGCCCTCGAACCATCAAGTAAAATTTTGTTTGTTGTTGTTGTTGTTGTTGTTGTTCCGATATTATTTAAAAAGTTATTTATTATTTTATATTTAATTTTTTTTTTTTTTTTTAGATTTTGTTGATGGTTGTATGCGCGACTTTGTGGTTTTGATGCTTCCTATATAATTACAGATAATCATTTTTTTCTCTTCTTTTTCGAACTCGTGATGATTTCGATACCTGCTCCTCCTTTTTCTCTCTCTCTCTCTCTCTCTCTCTTGGATTACGATTATAAATTTTGTAAGATGAGGTTAAATTTCGTATCTTGGTTTTTTTTCTCTCTCTCTCTCTCTCTCTCTCTCTCTCTCTCTCTCTCTCTCTCTCTCTCCTTGCATGGAATTGAAAATCAAAATCTAAAATTTTTTGTAAAATAAAAACTTTAAACGAAAGCGAGCGAATTTTGTTTGTTGTTTGTTTGTTTGTAAAAGAAGAAGGAGCGAAAAAGTAAAAGTTTTATAAATTATCGGCGGTAAAACTTAAAAATAAAAAAAGGGAGGCAACGAGTCGAAATAAAAATAAATTGAGAGAAACGAAAGAGCAACAAGTCGTTTGATTTGACACAAACAACGTTTTTCACAATTCGAATTCTCTCATTCGTTCGAACGAGGGGTTTTTAAAAAAAAATTCGCGCCCTTTTTTCTTTCTCTCTTTCTCTTTTTTTTTTTTGTTTGAGTAATGAATAATAAGAAATAATAATATTAATATTAATATTAATTAATGATAATAATAATAATATTGATAATTAATAATTTATTTATGCTTGTTCTCGCGATAAAAACGCGTCACGAACGAGTTCGCACCTGTCGTTTAGATTTCTCGCCTAAATCCATTGTTATCGAGGTTGCCACATTTAAAAAAAAAAAAAAAAATTTGTATTCGACCTTTCCTCCTCCCCCATCACCTTCCCCTTAAAGATTTGTCCTAGGTAATGGCATGACCTTTCGCACGAAAAATTTGATAAAACGTCAAAGTAAAAAAGAAATTGTATCAGAATCGATTGATTTTAATAGGAAAACTACATGTATATTGCTTTCTTTGCTTGCCCTCCTTCCCTTCTCTCTCGCACTCTTCTCCCCCCTCCCCCCAAAAGGTTATTTGGCAGATCCTTATGCTGTGCAAAAAAAAAAAAAGAAATTCAAATTCAAACGAAAAAAAAAAAAAAACCTTGAGATGAAGAACCTTGTGTTTTTTTGGAATTAAGTAATTAAGCCCCGAGTACCAAAAAAAATTTATATATATATAATTTATATATATAAGTGTGTGTGTGTGTGCGTGTGCGTGTGTGTGTATATTCATTCTATTCCTCAAAACATACTTTCTAACTGGGGCACAAGGAAAATTTTTTTTTTTTTTTTTGCATGTACGTTTTCCTTAATTCCTCTCTCTTTCTCTTTCTCTCTCTCTCTCTCTCTCTCTCTCTCTATCTTTTCTATTTGCCTCCCTTACACCTCGCACCCTTATCCGTTTTTTTTTTTTTTTTGCGAATTTACTTTATTTTTCCTCCTTATTTTTTTTCAATTCGGGTGTATTTTATTAATTAATATTTGGATAACGTAAATTTTAAAGTTGTTGTTGTTGTTGTTGTTTGTGTTTGCAGATTTTTTTTTTTTTAATAGATAGAGAGAGAGAGAGAGAGAAAGAGTAATAAAATATTGATAATGATATTAATAAAATCCAAGGGCCTACTAAAAAAAAAAAAAGATTATTGATATAATATTTAAATAAAAAGACAAGGAAAACAATTTTTTTTTTTTTTTTATTCGTATTTGTGTTTGGTTATGGAGGAATGAGAAGTGTAAAGAGAAAAGAAAAAAAATGGAGGAGGAAAATGTATTATTATTGTTATTATTATTATTATTATTATTATTATTATTATTCAATTTTAGAAAAGAAAAATTTCCAATAGGCGTTAGGGAAGATGGTGATAATTATGGTGATGATAGTGGTGGTGGTGGTGGTGCTGCTGCTGCTGCAATTCGTCGGGATTTCTATTGCCGGCTCCTGTTTGTATGTAAAGAGGGAAAAATAAGATAAATCATTTTTTTTTCGTGTCTTTAGAAAACGATTAGCAAAACGAAGTGTTTTATTATTATTATTATTATTATTATTATTATTATTATTATTATTATTATTATCGATAAACCTCCGGTATTACGATTTAAAAGCGTGAAAATTTTAATTGAATTCGAACGATTTTTTCACAGTTCAAATCGAATTAAATTAATTATTTATCTGAGAGTGAGATCGATTGATTGATCGATCGATCAATCAATCGATCTCGCCTTTAACTCTCTATGAAATTTCGCCTCGATGATATACACCGAAGGCTTTATTATTATTATTATTATTATTATTATTATTGTAAGTGCTACCACGGATATTTTATCCCACTTGCATTATTATCAAGTCGAGATAAATTTATCTCGGGACATCTGATTGATTTTATTATTATTATTATTATTATTATTATTATTATTATTATTATCCACCATTAAACACGACAAGGCTACTTGTCGGAGTTTTTTAAGTATTTATCCGAGGTTTCTACCCGATTCCTTAGGGACAAATACTCGAATTTCGGTGGTGCCACTTATTATAAGATAGCACCACATCAATTCTTGAAGGTCTTCCTGAGTCCGTCTTATTCGATGGGAACGATTTGTCTCCTGAACTGGGCTCCGGTGACTAACATCTTTGGAGTGGCCAGGTCAGAAGCAGTGAAATTCACATTCTCGTCGAGCTGCCTCAGGTCGACAGTAGAACAAGATTTTGTTTTTGGTTCTTACTTTGTCTTGTTCTCATTTTTTTTTGCTCTTTTTAAGCCAACAGCACGTGGCGTTCTCAAACGGTCACCCATCCAAGTTTGCACCACGCCCGATGCTGCTTAACTTCGGTGATCGTACGGGAACCGGTGTGACCAGCACGCTATGGCCGTTGGCTTATTATTATTATTATTATTATTATTATTGGTTGTCTGTCGGATGTTGTTTTGACGGTCGAAACGGATATAGAAACATTTGTTCGAAAAGGTTTTTTTTTTTTTATTTAAATAAATCGTTACGGTATTAATCTCATTGAAAATTTAGGTTAATCTTCACTTGTCACGTGATATTTTTCGGCGCGAGTTTTTAAAAAAAATGAAATTAGCAAAATGTCGACATTTTAAACGCCGTATTTGTTTAAAAATAAAAAAAAAAAAAATGTCGCGGAGAACTTCGAAAAACTTGTTGACGGAGAGGAAAGGACGATTCTTTAGTAAGTCATCTCGGAGAAAAACGAAATATATTAAAAATTTCTAGAAAATTCTCCCGAGAAGAAAAAACCGTTGAAACGTTCGTTAAACGTACGGAAAATATGTTAGAAGAAATGAGAGAGAGAGAGAGAG
>NW_002987276.1:246405-255418 GCF_000006295.1 Pediculus humanus corporis | reverse complement strand
TCTCTCTCTCTCTCTCTCTCTCCCTCCCTCTTCACTTTCTCTCTCACTAGTTGATTACACGTTCGAATGATTTTCGATGACGACATAATCGGATGCTCCTGCCGTAACTGCTACCGTTGAAGAATTACACGATTTTCCACAAAACTCACGGCAAACTCACAATTTTTCTCGATAAATTAAAAAGTGAAAGTGAAAAGGTATATTAGTTGGGGAGGAGGAGGGGGGGTGTAATATTTATTTCCGATGGAATCGTAAATCATATCGAATTAAATCGTGTTAATTCAAGTAAAAGACGAAGCCATTAAAAGTTAAAAAGTCCGGTGTTAAAAAAAAAATGGCGGCTCGAAAAAGAAAATAAAAAATTTAAACCGTATTAAATATATTTAGTTAAAACAAAAATTAAATAACGTGACAATTTATCGGGGTCACGGACGTGACCTTTACATAATCATTTTTTTTAGCAAAAAAAAAAAAAAAAAAACAAAACAAAACAAATAAAGCAACAACAATAATATGAATAATAATGATATGATGATGATAATAATGATGCATTTGTTCCGTATAGAAAAAAAAATATTAAAATTTAAACTTATTGCCTTTTTTTTGAGGGAAGAGGGAAAGGAGAGAAGATGAGGGGAGGGAAAAGTTTATATCATGCGTTCTATCCGTACGTAAGACTGTATATGGCCTTGTCCTTTCATAAAAGCAAAACCCAAAACGCAAAAAAAAAAAAAAAAAAAAGAAAAAAAATGGAATTTAAAAAAAAACCGCAACGATTGCGTTTTTTTTTTTTTTTTTTTTTGCGGGAATTTTAAACGTTGTTTGTCCGTGGAATTAGACGAAATTCCAGTAGTTTGTAACGTTTTTTTTTTTTTTTTTTTGCTTTTTTGCTTTGCTTTTTGCTTTCTTGGGGGGCCTGCGTATGTCGAACGGACACGCGTGTCTCTCTCTCTCTCTCTCTTATGTGTTAATAATAATAATAATGTTAATAATAATAATAATAATAATAATAATAATAGTAGTAGTAGTAACGTAAAAAAAAACAAACAATCGTAGTTAACCGAGTTTTCGTATTCGTCTTTAATTACGCAAACGACGCATCCCCGCATGGGTTTCTTTTATATAAAATAATAATAATAATAATAATAATAATAATAATAATAATAATAATAATAATAATAATAATAATAATGGGTGATGAATACAATGCACCTGTAATTAAATATCGCGAATGGTATTTTTTTTTTTTTTTGCATAAATTTTTTTAATTATTTGACCTCTCCGTTGAATCCGCATCGATTTTCCGCAGGGTTGTGACACGATGAGTATCACTTTGCAAAAAAAACCGAATTATTTTTCGAAAAAGAAAATGACAGGGAAATTTGCACTTTATTCGTACCTTATCAATCGGTTTAAGATATAGATAGCGTTTTTAGCGTTTTCATAACTTTCGTTCTCTCTCTCTCTCTCACTTTTCTTCTGTTACGAGTCAATTTTTTTTTTTCTACCTGTTACGAGTATATAAAATTGTCATCGGAAAATTTTCGAGAATATACGATCATATTAATAATAATAATGATTATAATAATAAAGAAAACAAGCCGGCATAGAAAATTGTATCAAGTAGTAATAGTAATAATAATGATAATGATCGGATCGTAAATTTTTTGTTTTTTTAATTTTTGAACGTTTTGAGGTTTCTGTTTTGAGGAATCAGGTTTTAAAGAATTTCCATAAACGGGACGTTGACCCCATAGACGATGTGCCTTAAGCTGGCCATCGTTTAAAGTACGAAAAAAAAAAAAAAAGAAAATGTTGTTGCACTACATGCTTATTATATTTTTTGTACTTTATTCCAACCGGTTTTTTTTTTTTAAATTACTCGTTTGAGCGTAGATTTTTATTTATTTATTTATTAAAAAAAAAAAAAAAAAGAAGAAAAAGAAGAAACTCGAAGTCGGATTTTTTTTTTATAAAGAGCGGACTGGCGGTATGGCGGAATAAATGCGAAATAATTTTAGGGACACTAATTTATAACATCCGAGTTTTTAAAACTTTTTATTATTATTATTGGTTACTAACGTATTCGTGGAGTGATTGGTTATGAATGGAAACAAATTTTTAAAATCATTATATCAAAATCTAACTCTTATCGTGTATTTTCTCTCTCTCTCTCTCTCTCTCTTTCTTTCTCTCTATCTTACTCTATCGCACTGATTTTGAACGAATAGTGGAGTGGATGACAGACAAATGCGTAGAGTGGGTAAAAGGAGAAGAAAAATCTGCGCGCGTGGAAGAAATTTCGAGTGACTGATTTAGAGTTTTTAAGAGATTTTTCCAACGTTAAAGTTTTCCCGTCGTAGCAAATTATTAATATTATTATCATCATTATCATTATTCGATTCATTTCGCACTTTAAAAACGCAAAAGACAAAAATTCAATTTTAATTTAATCCGTTAATCCGTACGAACAAACAAACGAAGAAAAAAGAAAAGTTTTTTTAATTTTTCACTACAAATAATTTAATTTATTATTACGAAATGATTATGATAACGATGATGATAATGATGATGATAAAAGAGAAAGAAAAGAGACAAAACAATTTTTTAAGAAAGGAAATGGTTGAGAATAAAATGAGAAAACGATTTATTGGTAATGACGTGTGTTTTAAGTAATTTTCACCATTTAAAATTCATCGAATTTATTTCTCTCAGACTTCCGCTCTGGAACGGGAACCCCCTCTCTCCATTCCTCCCCCTCCGTTTCCCCTCCAATTTCCCGGTCTTTTGTTTCGAAAAATAAAAATAAAATGGTGATGATGATGATGATGATGATGATTACGTGAGCTTTTAAAATGTCTTTCAAACATTTTTTTAATTTTTTTTATTTTTTATATTTTCCATTTGATTTCCTTTTCACAATTATTAAATCTCAGGGCTCCATTCAGTGTATCAGATGAAAAACACTCGGGGATTTTTTTTTTTTTTCAAATAAAAAAAAAAAGGGAGGGAAAGGAATGGAGGGAAAGGAAGGGAGGGAAAGGAAGGGAGGGGATGTACACGTGAAACACGAGAGAAAAAGAAAGGACAGAAGAGCGAAATGAGAAAGAGAAAGAGAGAGAAAGGATTTTTTTTTCAAATTTTGATTTCTCCCACGATACCTGGATATTTCATTTTAATTTGTTAAGGGAATTGGAGAGGAAAAGGGGGGGGGGGAAGAGGAAAAGAGACGAGGGAAAATATGAAAAATATTACGTCATCGTTCGTAGTATACCTGTTGACAATTTAATTCACTTTTTGTTTATTTCCTTTCTCTCTCTCTCTCTCTCTCTCTCTTCCCAGTAGATCCTACATTATCCCGTCATCATCATCATCATCTACATCGTCGTCACATTTTCCCGAGAGTAAGAGTAAATTTTACGATCATCCGGAAAAATAGGATGAGGGACGTGCCAGAAAGTGATGGGATATTATATCACCTTCCCGTCAATGACATGCACGCACGCAATTTCCTCCCACTCCACTCCCGTGGTCATCATCACGGAAAATTTTCACGAGCGGAAGAAAAACGTAAAAAATTCATTACGATTTGATTAGGTTGTTATACACGTGCAAATGCCACGTACCCGAATGCGTGTATCTGTTATCTCTTTTACACGTGTGAGAAAAAAAAAAGAAAAATGATGATGATGATGATGAAGATGACGATAATAATGATAATGATAATAACGAAATCATAAATTTTCCGCGGTGGTATCCGTCGTCTGATCTTTTTTGTCGTCTGCAACGTAATTGAAATCGAAATCATTTTTTTCACACAAACAACAGAATAAAAATGTTGTTTGTTGGCCCGTTTTTTTTTTTTTTTGTTTGTTTGTTGTTTGTTTGTTTTAATGGACGTCGGCCAAATTAATTAAATTAAGTGGATTGTTTTCTGTCGTTGACGCTGTTGTTTGTTTGTTGTTTATTTATATAAAAATTTGAACGCACGGTCAATTATTCATTATTGTTATTATTATTATTTTTTTTTTAAATATTTTTTTTCACCAGTAATTAATAAAACAAAAGATAACAAACGTTTAAAAAACGTGAGAGTTTGTTTGTTAAATGAACGCGAATTGTTCTCTCACTCCCTCTCTCTCTTTCTCATTTTCTTCTTTTCATCTCTCTCTTTCTCTCTTTCTTTCTTCCAGTTAATTATTACGCAATTTTTTTTACGCGGCGTTTTTTTTTTTTTGGTCACTGATTTTTTGCAAAGGAGATGAAGGGCGGAGGGTTTTCGTTTAAAATGAAATTTTTCCAACAGTTGGTATAAAACTAAAGAAAAAAAAGTAAAAAAATTTGTTTCGTTTGTTTGTTTGTTTGTTTGTTTGTTTTTTTCTTCTTCTTTTTTAAATTACCAAATAAAAAATAAAAAAGAAAAAGAAAAAAAAATATCATTAAAATTAAAAAAAAAAAAAAAAAGGGAAAAAATTGAATTTTTTTTTATTTTATTTTATTTTTTTTTTTCAACTTTTTTCTTTTCTTTTTGAAAATTTTCCTTTGTTTCAAATTTTATTTTTTATTTTCTTTTTCTCTCTTTTTAATAATTCATTATTATACTATTTAGTATTCCTTCTTCTCTTATCCTTTCCTTTTCTCTCCCTCTCTCCTTCCCGGCGGAAAAAAAAAGCAACCGAAAAAAAAAGTTTATTATTATTATTATTATTATTTTACTTTTTTGGCGTTGATTTAAAACTGAAATTTTACGTTTTTTCTATTTCTCTCTCTCTCTCTCTTTCTCTCTCTTTTTTTTCCGAGTTCTCGAATGCATTTTTTAAAAATTTTAAATAAACGTTTTTGTGTAGACATTCATTTACTACAGCAAATGTTTTTTTTTTTGTTTCGTTTCTAATTTGTAGCAAAAAATTCTAGTAGTAGTAGTAGTCGTCGTCATTTTTTTGAGAAAAAAAGTTTTTATCGTAGGTTTCCTATTTTTAGTTTACCTTCACGAAAGGTAAAAAATATTACACATGTTTAGGTTAATATCGAAATGTGAAATCATTTTAGTGATAAGAACGATAATAAAGTGATGATAAAGTAACCGTTTTCGAATTATTTATATATAAATGTGGGTTATTACGATAATTGAAATTTTCTCATTGACACCGCCATGCCGCCACAAAATGTCCGTCACGCACGTGCGTGTGAAAATTTATTTAGTTTTTTTCCGTTGTTCACCTCGTGTTGTGTTTGTAAGTTTTTCAAACATTTAAAAATTTTAATAATAATGATTACGTTTGCATTTCTAAAAGAGATCAACGACGACGCATGACGAATGACGAAAAGCAAAAGTTAGCAAAAATTAGTTAAGAAAAAAAAAAAAAAAAGTTAAAATGAGCAAAATTTTTTACGATTGATTGACCTCAGCAAAAAAAAAAAATTCGCTAATAATTTTTAATTAATTAAAATTTTTTTTTTTTTTTTTTGGTTCCATAATTTATTTTATTTTATTTATTTAAATTTCGATAAATCGTTTTTCATCGATCGATCGGTCGATCGGTCGAATCTTTTAAAGGATTTTATTAAAAAAAAAAAAAAAAAAACTAGTCTTGGCAAACTAGTTTATTAATTGAACTTTTTTCTCCCGTTTCCTTTCCCTACCCCCCCCCCCTATTCCCGTCCCCCTCCATATTTTTCTCATTCTTTTTCTCTTCTTCCACGATCAACAAGTGACGTTTAAAAAAAAAATCAAAAATTTTATTTACTTATTTATTTTTTTTTTTTTTTTAATTCAAAACCAAACACACAAACAATCGAAAGAGCAAACAAACGAATTAAAAAAAAAAAAATATATATATATATATATATATATATATATATAGAAAAAGAGAGAGAGAGAGAGAGAGAGAGAGAGAGAGAGAGAAACTAATAAAACAACAAACAAACAACAAACAACAACAACAACAACATTAAAATCAAATCGGAAACGGTCGCGACTTTGATGTTTAACTTAAGGGACAAACGAATTTTTTTTAATTAATAATATAATTTTATTTCATTAACTTTTTTAATAAAACGACGAATAAATTTTAATGTTTACATGCACATAAATTAATAATGATAATAATAATATTGTTACTAATTAATTCCAAAAAAAAAAAAAAAAGAAAGAAAAAAAGGAAAGAAAGAAAGGTAAACTAAATGAAACAAATTATTATTATTATTATTATCATTATCATTATCAATGCGAAAAATGGCTGAAAGCGAACGCAGTGATTTGATTTATATTAAATTAAATTAAATTAATAACTTTGTATGTACATAAATTAAGAAATTAAGGTGATCGAATAAGGTCATTAATTAGCGAATGAACGAGAGGAAAAAAAGAAAAAAGGGAAAAAAGATAGAAAAAGGCGGGCGGAAAATTCTGGAGAAAATCGTCGAGTTACATGGGCATGCATAACACTGTCATTGGAATGATGACGTCAGAAAAACGAAGCAACAACAACGACAGAAACAAATCGTCCGGAGGAAGAATAGAAAACTTGAGAGAAATTTTTTTTTCTTTCTTTTTTTTTCGTTACGTAATAACGATTATATCACGACGCGAAACAATGACGTCATTTCCCTTTTGTTGTCCGGATTCTCACGTATTGTGATAAGAGAAGATTCAAAGGTCAGGGGAGTGGAGAGTTTTTAATAATAATTTTTACGGATTTAAATTGTTTATTTTCTCTTCTTCACGATCGATAAGAATTTTACTTACGGTAATAATTAATTCAATATGGCCGCCGTGGGGGAAGAAGAATGGGGAGGGGCACGGGAGAGTGTGAGAAAATAATAATGATGATGACGATGATGAGGAGGAGGAGGAGGAGAAGGAGGAGGAGTATAATGATCCAAAAAGGAAAGAAGAAAAACGGTTTTGAATGGGAGAAAACGAACCTTGGGCAGGGGAGGGAAGGGAAGAGGGAATAGAGAGAAGAATAAACAAAACGATGACGACGGAGCAGACGATAAAATTACTATGACGATAATGACGTCACGATATTTAAAAAGTTTTTTTTTTTTTTTTTTTTTTTTTTTTAAATATAACGAAATTATTGATAAAACTTTATGCCAATTGTCACCAATCGTCGTGAAAAAAAAAATGTCAGTGTTGCCAATGTAATAAAAAAACAAATTATCAGTGTTGCCAATTTAATAATAAAAAAAAAAAAAAAAATTACATAATTTTATTTAAGAGTTAATAAAAAAGAAGAAGAAAAATTCTATTTTTAACGTAATGAAGAATTTTTTTTTTTTTTTTGGCATAATAATATTATTAACGTTTCCGCAAATATTTATTTATTTTTTTCGGTTGAGTTTTTTTGTTTTTTGCTGCAAATAAATATTCAGTAGCAAAAATTAAAAAAAATTAAAAAACTCGTAGCGTGACTTGAAGGAAATAATTTTTCGTCAGGGTTTTTGGTTTTTTTTTTTTTAATAGGACAAGTATGTATATGATTGCGATGATGATATTCATTAATAAGTTTTTCCTTTTTTTATGACAGTGTCACGGTGTGATAGTTCACGAATAATGCGCGGTGTGTACGTAGCAGAAGACAATCGAATCATTTTGTTTAAAACGGTAGAAAAAAAAAATCACAAAATGTAAAAAATTCTCTCATTTTTTTTTTTTTTTTTTTTATTCGGTTTTGTTGATGTGACTATAAAAGAAAAACAAACAACCGATCTCGCAATGCAAACAAAGAAACAAACAAAATTTGTTTGTTTTTTTTTTTATGAAAAGCAAAGCAAAATAATAATAATAATATAATAATGACACGAAAAAATATTATTATTATTATTTTTTTTTGTTTTTTTTTTTGTTTTTTTGAAACTTTTATCTAATTTATCGTACACGTACGTTTACCAATCGTACACATTAAATAATTCTTTTGACACGTTTTTATTAACTTAAGATAGAGTGAGTGAGAGAGAGAGAGAGAGAGAGAGAGAGAGGAGGGGAAAAGAAAGAGGGAGAGAGTGAGAGAGTGAGAGAGAAAGTAAAAAATAAAAAACTATAGCGATGGATTCTTTTTTTTTTTTTACGGCAAATAAACATGTCTGTCATTTTGGTAAAATAATAATAATACTGATGATGATGATGATAATTTGTTTAAAGTTTGTTTTTTTTTTTTTATTCCGGTTGTTGCCGCGTTGACGAAAAATAAAAATTTCGACAATGATCTCCCCCCCCCCCGGTTTTTTTGTTTTTATTTTTAAAAAAAGTAATCCAGAAATCGTATTCCAGAATACGATTTTCGGCCATTTTCTTTCTTTTTTTTTTCTTTTTTTATTTTCTCTTTCATGAAATATATATATATTTATTTAATTAAATATATTTATTTATTATATATATATATATTTATTTAATTAAATATATATATTTATATATATTTATTTGTGTTACCGAGATCGTTCACCTTTCGATGTTGAATTAAAGATAACATTTGACCCTGAACTTCAAAACGATTATCATATCAAATTGTGAATAATTTTTTCTATTTTCTGTTCTTGTTTTAATTAAGACTAATAAGATTTTTTTTATTTACGAACCGTTTATCATCATCATCACCATCATCATCATCATTATTATTATTATTATTACCGTTCCCTTATTTTTTTTTTTGTTTTTATCGTGTCAATAGTGTGTTTGTGAGTGAAGAATAGAAATTTCGTTTTCGTGAGTTGGAAAGGGCGCGAGACGATTTCACATTGAAAATTGCTTTTTTATCATTATCATTATCATTATTATTATCAGACACGTTTTATTATTAGACGAGTAATATTTGCATTCATCCGTATATCGGCAAAGGTGGCTTAATTTTTTTTTTTTTCATTCACCTTGAGATCTTAATAAATCCTTTGGATTTTGATAAAACAAACGACAACAACAACGTGGCAAACTCCGCTAAATATATATATGTGTGTGTGTATCCCATTCCCAAAATATTATTATTATTATTATTAATAATTTTATAAAACG
>NW_002987276.1:202496-246385 GCF_000006295.1 Pediculus humanus corporis | reverse complement strand
TTTTCGAAACAAAAGACCGGGAAATTGGAGGGGAAACGGAGGGGGAGGAATGGAGAGAGGGGGTTCCCGTTCCAGAGCGGAAGTCTGAGAGAAATAAATTCGATGAATTTTAAATGGTGAAAATTACTTAAAACACACGTCATTACCAATAAATCGTTTTCTCATTTTATTCTCAACCATTTCCTTTCTTAAAAAAGTGTTTTGTCTCTTTTCTTTCTCTTTTATCATCATCATTATCATCATCGTTATCATAATCATTTCGTAATAATAAATTAAATTATTTGTAGTGAAAAATTAAAAAAACTTTTCTTTTTTCTTCGTTTGTTTGTTCGTACGGATTAACGGATTAAATTAAAATTGAATTTTTGTTTTTTGCGTTTTTAAAGTGCGAAATGAATCGAATAATGATAATGATGATAATAATATTAATAATTTGCTACGACGGGAAAACTTTAACGTTGGAAAAATCTCTTAAAAACTCTAAATCAGTCACTCGAAATTTCTTCCACGCGCGCAGATTTTTTTTCTCCTTTTACCCACTCTACGCATTTGTCTGTCATCAACTTAAGATAGTGAGTGAGAGAGAGAGAGAGAGAGATAGAGAGAGAAGAGAGAGAGAGAGAGAGAGAGAGAGAGAGAGAGAGCGAGAGAAAGAGGGAGGGGAAAAGAAAGAGGGAGAGAGTGAGAGAGTGAGAGAGAAAGTAAAAAATAAAAAACTATAGCGATGGATTCTTTTTTTTTTTTTACGGCAAATAAACATGTCTGTCATTTTGGTAAAATAATAATAATACTGATGATGATGATGATAATTTGTTTAAAGTTTGTTTTTTTTTTTTTATTCCGGTTGTTGCCGCGTTGACGAAAAATAAAAATTTCGACAATGATCTCCCCCCCCCCCGGTTTTTTTGTTTTTATTTTTAAAAAAAGTAATCCAGAAATCGTATTCCAGAATACGATTTTCGGCCATTTTCTTTCTTTTTTTTTTCTTTTTTTATTTTCTCTTTCATGAAATATATATATATTTATTTAATTAAATATATTTATTTATTATATATATATATATTTATTTAATTAAATATATATATTTATATATATTTATTTGTGTTACCGAGATCGTTCACCTTTCGATGTTGAATTAAAGATAACATTTGACCCTGAACTTCAAAACGATTATCATATCAAATTGTGAATAATTTTTTCTATTTTCTGTTCTTGTTTTAATTAAGACTAATAAGATTTTTTTTATTTACGAACCGTTTATCATCATCATCACCATCATCATCATCATTATTATTATTATTATTACCGTTCCCTTATTTTTTTTTTTGTTTTTATCGTGTCAATAGTGTGTTTGTGAGTGAAGAATAGAAATTTCGTTTTCGTGAGTTGGAAAGGGCGCGAGACGATTTCACATTGAAAATTGCTTTTTTATCATTATCATTATCATTATTATTATCAGACACGTTTTATTATTAGACGAGTAATATTTGCATTCATCCGTATATCGGCAAAGGTGGCTTAATTTTTTTTTTTTTCATTCACCTTGAGATCTTAATAAATCCTTTGGATTTTGATAAAACAAACGACAACAACAACGTGGCAAACTCCGCTAAATATATATATGTGTGTGTGTATCCCATTCCCAAAATATTATTATTATTATTATTAATAATTTTATTAAAACGTGGAATAATGAATAAATAAATAAATATATATATATATATATATTAGGGAAAATCAATAAAAGTTAATTAGTAATAATAATATTATTTTTAATAATAATAATAATAACAATAACAATAACAATAACAATAATAATAAATTGAGTTTGGGTCGTCGTTTTGCGATTTGAATTTCCCGCCTTTTTAATTTTGACTTCGTGTACACGACGATCGTAATTAATTTCATCACAAAGAAAAATTATACAATTATTTATTATTATTATTATTATTATTATTATTATTATTATTATTATTATCATTATTATCATTATTATCGTCATTACGTTATCGATATGGATAACATTTTTTTTTTTCTCGAATGTTTGTAATGAGACTCAATGTATGACCTCCCTGCTTGAAAAAAAAAAAAAAAAAATTATTATTAGGTTGTTAAGTAAAAAAAAATCACTGTCTTCCCCTCCTTACTTCTTCCCACCCCACCCCACTTCACCCACCCATTTTCCTTTGACGAAAAACAATTAGTGAGAGAATTAAACGTATTAAAATTGTTATTATTATCATTATCAACAATTAAAAACAAAAAAAAAATTATTCTCAAAGGTTTAAACAAACGGCTTTATGTAGAAAACCTTGGACGGACGTGTGATGTTTTTATAAAAAACAAACAAAAACGTGCGGGGAAATTTTTTCCCCGCGCGTTAAAGGGAATTTTTTTTTTTTTAATTTTTTTAATAATCGCATTTGATGATTTTTATTTAAAATGTTTTTTTTATTTTTTTTTTTATTACGTGTTAATAGGTAGTATTACGAAGGAAAGAAAGAGAGAGAGAGAGAGAGAGAGAAATAATGGCGTCCTTATAATTTTTCATCGTCATCATCATCATCATCAACTTTTCCATTATTTTATTTATTTATGTATTCGTTAATTTTAATAATTATTATTATCATTATTATTTTTTTTCTTCGGGGAGGGGAGAGGAGGGGGTGGGTGGAATTTTTAAAACAAAATAAAATGCATAAAAAAAATTTCCGCGAGTTTATTTTTATTTTCTTTTTTCGTGGCAATAGAATCGGATTTTATTTAAAATAAATTTTAATTGTTTTTAAATAAATAAATAAATTGAGAGAAGGGCGGTTTTAAAGAAAGAATGAAACGAAATGTCGGTTTTAACGGTCGTTTATTACAATGATAATAATAATAATAACAATAATAATAGTGACAACGACGACGACGACGACGACGTCGACGACATTTCACGAACGGCTTTTTTTGATAAACGATTATTACAAAGTTTTTTTTTTTTTTGGATGAAGACAAACTTTATGGTTCTTGTTTTGGTTGATTTTTTTTACAAAATTCCGTGACGTTCTATCGAAATTTTAATTTATTATTTATTATTTATTATTATTATTATTTTATTCCTCCATCTATCTCTCTTGCGTCCCCTTCAAATTAAAAAACGTTTCAACGATTTTTTCTTTGTCTTTTTTTATTTTTGTTTTGTTTTACTCTATGGAAAATAAAATAAATCTCGTCAAATTTAAAAGGCTTACGTCACTTAGTTACATCCGCCATATTGTTAATAACACGTGGGAGAAGGAGGGTAAAATTGAATTAAAACAAAAAAACAAATAAAAAGTTTATGTGTGTGTGTGTGTGTGTGGAATCGGGGGATGAAAAACGACGACGACGACGACGACGACGACGACGATAATTAAATATATAATATAAAAAAAATGACACGCACTCACGCACTTACGCACTTACGCACTCATTTATCAACTTTTTAAAATTGTGAGAGAGAAAAAAAAAAAATTTTAATCTCATTTGAAAAAGTTTTAGTCGAATGATAAAAAAAAAATGCATTCAACCGCTGCCGATTCTAAGGATAATTGAAATTTGGAATCCATGTTTGTTTGGAATAAACAATGGCGGATGCGGTTGCCATGACGACAAATTTTGTTTTATAACAATAATAATAATAATAATTTTTTTCATTATTGTTGTTTGTTTTGTTGTGTTGCGATTGTTATTATTTGTTATTGTTTTTTGTATTACGTAATTCGTTTATACCGAGTTTTCTTTTAGTTTCATTTTATATTTATTATTGCTTTATCATCGTCAACGACATTAATTTTACTCTATGACATGCATCATCGATTGATTGATTGATTGACTGATCGATCGATATTCGTAAAAGGTATTTTTAAATTCCAGTGAGATAAAAATGAATCATGATGCGTATGAGCGATTTAAAAAATTTTTAATTATTATTTATCTTATCATGACTGAAATTAAATTTTCACATTTGATTTGGTCACGTGGAAAAAATATGGACGACAACGGACACATAGATACGAATCGAATTTTTTTTTTTTTTCGTTTGTGTCGTCACGATAAGAACAAACAGGATTTTCATTGATAATAATAATATCTATCCTTTTTGGAAATTTGGCGGTTATTGAATTTTCTCTCTCTCTCTCTCTCTCTCTCTCTCTCTCTCTCTCTCCCTCTCTCGTTTTCCATATTATTGTCATTCGATTTTATTTGAAACGATGATTGTTGTCGTCGTCGTCGATTATCTTTGTTGAAAATCGTTTTTTTTTTTTTTTTTTTTTTTTTTATTTATCGTTAAATTTATGTTCGTTTGTTTTTGTCAAAGGTCATCGAAGATTCGAAATCGTGCGTGCGTGCGTCGATTCTGACGCATTTTCCCCCCCACCCTTCCCCCCAGTTACCTGATTTATTATATATGATGGGAAACGTTTTGAAAATAATCGCAATAAGATAAATGCGTAGAAAATTTTCAGCTTTATTGAAATTGAAATCGTTTGTGACGAGGACGAGAGTTTTGATAAACGTCAGTGCGGGTGGGAAAAATTATTTGGGATAAAAACTGAAGGTTTACTTGTCGGTTTTTTTCTATCGTTCAAATTTGTTTGTTGATTGCTTGATAATATTATTTGGTTGTTTTCGGGCGAAATTTATTTTCCGAAACGTTGTTTGTTCGTGAAAACACGTTGAACGACGGAACGGAAATTTAAAAAAAAAAAAAAAAAAAAAAAAGTTCTGAAGGCGGTGTAAGGTGTGAGGGGAGAAAGAGGGTGAATGGAAGAGAGAGAGAGAGAGAGGGAAAGGAGAGGAATAGAAAAAGGAATGAACAAAACAAAACGTTTTTTCCTTTGACAAAAAAAAAAAAAAGAAATCAAAATAAAACGTCCGATTGACGTTAAAAATATTTCAATTTATTTTTATTTTTATTTTTTATTTTTTCCATTGACATTTTTCAATGGAAAATGAAAATGAAAAAAATAAAAAATTTTTTTTCGTTGTTGTTGTTGTTTCGTTTTGTTTTGTTCTTTTTTTCAGTCAGTGAAATAAATGACGTTTGTACTCAAAATTTCGTAAAATTAAATTTTAATTGATGTCGGCTCCCCCTTTTCCCTCCCTCCCTTCCTTCCTCCGCCCTCCCTCTCATCCGAACCAGATATATTTCACGGTTCGTGATTTCAGGTTTTTTTTTTTAAAAGTTTTATTATCATTATCGTTAACGTCAACTAATTAAAAAAAAAAAAAAAAAAAAAATTAAAAATAAATTCGTCGTAAAACGTTTTTGTAAAACGCTCGTAAAAATTTTGTTGTTGTTGTTTTTATTATTATTATTATTATTATTAATATTATTTATTATTATTATTATTATTAATATTATTATTATTATTTTTATTATTATTATTACTAATATTATTATTATTATTATTATTAATATTATTATTATTATTATTATTATTATTATTATTATTATTATTATTATTAATATTATTATTATTATTATTATTATTATTATTATTATTATTATTATTATTATTATTATTATTATTATTATTATTATTATTATTATTAATATTATTATTATTAATATTGATGATAACGTTTGATAAGGATTACGTTTTGCGCCTCGTTTGTGTTTGTTTGTTTGTTTGTTTTTTGAGCGTAGGTTGTTGTAGTCTTTAAAAAAATTCGTTGCGAATAATTTCCGGAAGGAGGAGAGGGGAGGGGAGGGGAGTCGTTCTCTCGTGTTTTTTTTTCATCTCGTCGCTCCTCTTCCTCCTCTTCTTCTTCCTCCTCCTCCTCCTCTTTTCCCGATTTTTAATTACCGGTTTTTTTTTTTTAAACAAAAAATTATTTATTTATTAAATTTTAATGATGAAAACCCCTTGCGAAAGGAAAATGAAAGAAATTTTCCTCTAATATCTCTCAGTCTCTCTCTTTCTCTCTCTCCCTTTCTCTTCTCTCTCCCTTCCCACCCTTCTATCTCTTTTTTTTTTTTTTTCGTTCACTTTTCCAAATGGAATTTCGAAATCGCACAACGACATAACAAATGAATATTTCCATAAAAATTTAATCATTATTTCCTTTTGAATTTTTTAAATCGGACAACTTTAAGTAGTTTTAAATTTTAATTTTTTACTCGGTCGCTTGATCTCCTGACACTTCTCTCTCTCTCTCTCTCTCTCTCTCTAACTATCTATCTGTCTTTTTCTATCTCGCTTCGTTATCTTGCCCGATAAAAATCCGTTGAAATTATTTTCAAAAAAAAAAAAAATTTTTTTCTCTAATTATTTGGATTTGAAAGTTTTTATCGTTATCATTATTATCACTATCATTATCATCATCATCATCATCATCATCATCATCATTATTATTATTATTATTATTATTATTATTATTCGGATTGTCTGATTTTTTTTTTTTTATTCGTGTCTTTAGACAATTTTATCATTATTATTATTATTATTATTAAAATTTAAAGTCATTTATTGTAAGCGGGTAAGCTTAATAATAATAATATTAATAATATTAATAATAATAATAATAATAATAATAATAATAATTTCTTGAATATTTATTTATTTTTTTTTTGTTTTGTTTCGTTTGTTTGTTTGTTTGTTTGTTTCGGTTTCTTTCTTTCTTTTCTTTTTCCCCGTTAAAAAAAACCGGAAATTAAAAAAAATTTATTTTATCAACTTACTTGTTGAAAAAGTGAACAAAAAAAAAAAAGAAAAGTTTTTGACGTTTTCTCTCTCTCTCTCTCTCTCTCTCTCTCTCTCTCTCTCTCTCTCTCTCTCTCTCTCATAAAGTGATAAATTTATTTATATTTTTTCTTTTTTTCCTTCTATAAACGTTCAACGTCCTTCTTATGACGATTTAATAAATAATTTTTTTTTTTTTTTTTTTAAATTTAACTTCTGCTTCCACGATTATTTTATTTTATTTTTTTTTTCTTATTAATTTAAAAAAATTTTCCATTTCGATCCATTATTTATTGTTATTATTATAATGAAAACGCGAAAAAAATTTTATGTTAATGTTAATAATGTGTTAAGGGAGTTGAAAGCAAAAAAAAAAAAAAAAAAAACGTGGTAGCAGAATTTATCAACACTCACCCGCGTGAGAATTTTTCTTTTCTTTTTTTTTTTCCTTTTAAATTCTAATCGTATGTATTCGTATGTGTGCGTTTATTTGCGTGCGTGAGTGCGTGACCTTTTATATTTTTTCATTAAAAAAATTGTTTTTTTTTTTTTTTGTCGTGACTTTTGAAATTCCAAAATAGTAAATAAATATAAATTGTTAATAATAATATAAACAAATGACACGTCGAATATAAAATGTATAATATAATAATAATAATATATAATAATAATAATAATAATAATAATAGAGTGATAAAAAGGAATCGAGGAGTAACACGTAAAAAAGTATAATTGGAATCCGATTCGTAACAATATATACATATACGTAATATTTGAGGTTTGAAATATACGAAATCGTTTGGAACGTTTAAGTTCGTGTCTTTGTGCGTGTGGAAGCGTTTAAATAACGGAAAATAATCCGAATTAATTTAATTTTGTTTTCACACTCGCTCGCGTGCGAAGGGGGGGGGCGGGAAATGGAGGGGAAAAGGGATTTTAATTTCAAAGGAAGGAAATTTTTATTTATTTATTTTTTTTTTTTTGTATAATGAATCCTCTCTTACGAATCTCATGAATTTCTCTCTATTATTATTATTATTATTATTATTATTATTATTATTATTATTATTATTATTATTATTATTATTATTGTTGTTGTTGTTGTGGTTGTTGTTGTTGTTTCAATGTTTACGAAAAAAAAAGAAAAGTAATTTAACGTTTCGATGTATTTTGAAAACGAAAAAAAAAAAAAAATGCGTTTGATTGCGTGTAAGTAAGGAAGTTCGTGGCACAAAACCGGTTATAAACATCGAAGTGGTGCAACAAAGTATTTATTTCGGGTACGTAGCAAAAAATAATAATAATAATCTCACGGTCAATATTTGAAAAAAAAAAAAGGTTCGGAATTATTATTATTATTACTTATAACGTCTTTTTTTTTTTTCGAAAGAAATGACGAATCGATAGCAAAAAAAAAAAAGAAAAATGATTTGTCTATACTACGAAACGTTATTGCTACGTTGCCAATTTTAAAAAAGGATAATTTTCTTTTTTTTTTCACGACACACACTGTTTATTTACTCTATGGAACGAAGTAAAACAATACCAAAAAAAAAATAAAAAAAATTTTTTTAAAATTTTAATTGTGTTCCGCCTCGTCGCCTTCTCTCTCTCTCTCTTTCTCTCTCTTTCTCTCTCTCTCTCTCTCTCTCTCTCTCTCTCTCTCTCTCTCTCTCCTTTAATTCCTTTCGGCGAAAATTTAAAAAAAAAAAAATAAATAAAAATAACATAAATGATAGAAAAAATAATCACGTGAAAACAAAAAGCAGAAGACAATAATAAATGAATATAATAATAATGATTATAATAAAAGAAACGTTGTTGACGAGTAATAATTGTTGAGTGTTTGTTGTTTGTATTTAAAATAATAATATTTCAAATTTGAAAAGGGAAAAGGGGGTTGTTTGTTTTGTCGAATACTCCAAACATGAAAATAAATTTTTCCCCTTTTCTTCTTTTTCCTCCTTCCCCCATTTCCCCCTCCACCGAATTATTAAAAACGGAAAAAATTTAATTTTTTTTTTTTTTTTTTTATTAATTTTTATTTAAATGAATCAATCTTGATTAGTAAGATACTTGAAAAAAAAACAGAAAAGAGGAGGAGATGGAAAAAAAAAGAAATTATAAATTGATATTTTCAGCCGATGAAAGATATACGTGTAAAACGTTCAATTAAAATAATTAAAAAAATAAATCACGAGGTATAAAGCGTATTTTAAAAAGACTTGTTTAATATCTGTTAATTAAATGTCAAATTTGTTTTTCTTTCGATTTATTTTATTTATTTAATTTTTTTTCATTTGCCGAAATTCAAGCGGAAATAATTAACGTTTTATTTATTGATTTTTATTTAAAAAAAAAAAAAAAAAAACTTCCGGTACTTTTTTTACCTTTTTGTTCTTCGTCATTATCATTATCATCATCATCATCATCATCATCATCATCATCATCATCATTATCACATTCCACTTCTTGTTTTTATTTTTCCCTTATTAAAAAAAAATTGAAGTAAATTAATAATTTTCCAGTGGTACTTAAATTAACCTGGTAAAAGTAGATAAAATTAGCATTTTTAATATAATAATAATAATAATAATAATAATAATAATAATAATAATAATAATAATAATGATAATAATAATATTGAAAATTTAATTACGTATTTTTTTTTTCATCTTTCTTTTGGGTAGAGTGAGCGAGAGAGAACAAGCGAGAGAGAGAGAGAGAGCGAGAGCGAGAACGACAGCCTAAGAAAAAGAGAAAGAGAGGAAAAAGAGAGAGAAAGGGAGAGAGAGAAAGCGTATTGCAAAAAAAAAATTTACGATTGGTAATTAAACAAGTAATAAAAAAAAAAAAAACCTGATTGGCTGGAAGAAAAATGAAAACCGGATGTTGTGAAAAAAAAAAAAAAATAATAATAATAATAATAATTCGATTATTTTGTTTTATAATTTTTCAATGTGCTTTAATGAGATTTTTTTACGGAGGGGAAGGAAAGGGGGAACATTCGGGCGGGGGGTGGGGCTTGAGAAAGGGGAAACTGATAAGGGTGTGAAATGAATGTGTGGGTGCGTGCGTGCGTGTGTGAAAAAAGAAAGGGTAAACATTTTTTTGTATCAAAGAAATTGACATTAATTATTTTTGACTTGAATTGTAAAGTTTTTGAACCTTGAGTTTTTGAAGTTGTTGAACTTTTTTGAATTTTTGAATTGTAAAGTGAAATTTTTATTTTTTGGAAACCCTGGAGGCGTAACGTAATTTAAAAAAAAAAAAAAAAATGGACGTTTTACGTTTTTATCACGATTTAGCAAATTTTTGGTTTTTTTTTTTAACGTTCATCATGTTGCGTTCGAGTTTGCATGCACCCCCGAACTAATTTTTAGGAAATATTTTCAATTATTCGGATACGACGTATTCCACTCTCCCTTCCCCTTCTCCCTCCCTCCCTCCTCGAGTAAAATCTTGAAATTGAAATTATTATTATTATTAATTAATTTTCCTAAATCGATAGATTGACGCCATTGATTTTTTCACCTTCGAAAAGGTTAAAAGAATTTTTTTTTTTTTTTTTTTTTCAAAATTATTATACACGTTGTAAATTCGCGTTGATGTCGTTCGTTAAAAGCATTCCATAATCGACTTGTTGCCTTCGGTCACTTTAAAAAAACTTTTTTTGTTTTTGTGTGTGTGAGAATTTCTGAATGGATCCTCATCGCTCCACGATGTAAGATTTCTAAAGTGTTTGATTGAAAAGAGAAAACGGTCGAGTTGTTTGACCTTGTTGGCGTAAGGTCAAATTTAAACTTACCCCCCCGTTTCCCCTTGAGGTTTTCACCCTCACCCTTAAAAATTTATATGTATATATATTTAAGTAGGAACAGTTCCGATGATTTAAAAAAAAGGCGTTTTTAAAAAAATTTTACGCGCGCGCTACTCACGCACACACGCACATTTTAAATGAGGTGAAAAATACCTAAAGGTATTAAATTATTATTTCTTTATAATATTTCAAGGATTTTAATGACGTATTAGATACGAATAAAATATATACAAGTTTCGGAAAAGAAAACAATTTTATATTATTTATAAATAAGTTTCTTGTGTGAGTGTTCGCTCGTATTATCGACTTATTTATTATTATTTATTATTTATTGTTTAAATTAATTATTTGTTTTACCCTGGAAAGTTTTTTTTTTTTTTTTTTGAATAATTTTATTTTGCCAAAAAAAAAAAAAAAGGAAAAAACTCATAAACTTATTTACTATACATTCGGTTAACTTATTGTCTAATTGATTTTAAATGTGTAATTAATATTAATAATGTTATTATCATTATTATTATTATTATTATTATTATTATTATTGTTATTTTATAATATATTTATTTTAATATAACGAAAACGTCGCCGACGATGTGTTTCAATATCGTAAACGAATTTAATAATTTTTCATTTTTTTTGTTCGGAAAATTTTTTGTTTTAATTTTAAATCGATTATTGTAAATTGACGTCGTTTCAAATTTGATAAACATGAATAATTGGGGTTATTGTTAAATTCTCTCGGATTCCCATTTGACATTATTTTTGTTTTCGAAATAACGTTGGCGACTTTTTTCCCTGCAAAGGGAAATTTTTTTTTAAAAATTTTTTCTCTACGGCGAGCGAGCGACGTGTGGGGTGCGGTAGCGGAGAGAAGGAGGGGGGACTCCACGCGCGACACGCACACACACGCGTGGAATGAGGAAAGATGTGGTGGAAAGGAGAAAAAAAAAAGCGCGCGAGGTTGTTGTTTTTGATTTTTCATTCTCGACGAATTTTCTCGATGTTATTATTATTAATTTATTTTCCGCTTCCGGTTTTTTTTTTATTTTATTATTATTATTATTATTATTATTGTGGTAATAATTTTATATTAACGTTTGTTTACCGTTTGTTGTTTTCTAGTTTGTTTGATTTCGATTTTTTCGATGAATTAATTAATTACACGTTTGTGTTTTGTTGTTCTTGTTTTCCTTCCCCCCCCCTCAATCAATCAATCAATCAATCATAGGGGTCGGTTTTTTTTTTATGTCGCTTTCGATTTTACGGTTACGTATGAGAAATAAAAAAAAAAAAAAAAAAAAAAAATTATTTTCGTCAACGGATAATCGTACCTTGAATTTTTTTTTTTTTTTTTATTTGTCCTCAAATACCTAACTGTAACTTTTAATTTTCTTTTTTTTCTTTTTCTTTTTTTTTTTTTTTTGTCTAATTACACGTTAATTTGGAAACAATTATTTTTCGGCTTTCTAGTTTTAATTTTTTTTTTTTTTTTTGGGCGGGGGGGGAGGGTCTCCCCCGGAAGAGCTTTTTATATTATCTACTCACCCCACCCACCATCCCATATCCCCTCTCTGTCAACCTCACGTTTTTATTTTAACGACGAAAATCTTTTTTTTATTTTAAAAAAAAAAAAATTCATTAATCTTGTTTTTTTTTTTTTTGTCCCCCGATTGTCAAAGTTAAAAGCTTGATATTTAATTATTAAAAATAAGCCGACAAAAAAGAGACAAGTTTAATTGATATTTAAAAAAAAAAAAATATTTTAATCGATCTATCGACCGATCGATCGATCTATCGACTGATCGATCGATCGATTACTAATTGACAGACAGACTAATTGACAGAAGTTACGGTAAGAAACCGGAAAAATGTTTTTTTTTCTCTCTCTCTCTCTCTCTTCGGTTAATTTTTGATTGATTTAAATTATCGAAATGCGAATTTGTTTGTTTGTTTGTTGATTATTAGACGACGATGAAGTTCGAGAAATGTTTTCGATATATTTATATCGATTATTATAATGAATCGACGAGGGATTTTGTTTAAAAAAAAAAAAAAAAAGTAAAAGCGTGACAGGTCAAACATTTTTTGAAAAATGTTTCGGAATTATTTATTTCTATTTTTTTTCTTTTGACACGTTTACAAGTGTATTAAGAATATTTAAAAAATTTACACCAAAAAGGGGGGAGGGGGAGAATACCTTGAAGGTATTTAAAAATTAAAAAATTTACCATAGTTTATTATTATTATTATAATTATTTTAAAAGATACGGAATGAAAAAAAATTTGTGCCAAAAAATTTTTATTTTTATTTTATTTATTTATTTATTTTTTTTTTTTTTTTTAGACAGTTGGCAGTTCTGTGACCAGAAAAAAAAATTCTCGTCATCATCGTCACAACTATTACTATTATTACTACCTGTGACGTCATATCATGTGAGTATTTTATTTTGTTTATTTAATTTTTTTTTTTTTTTTTGTTTTTATTAATTCGAAAATTTAAAAAAAAAAAAAAAAAGATTGGAAAAAATTTTCGTCTGCTGTAAATTTAAAAATGGGTAAAATTATTCGTCGTCGTAAAAATGAATTTTTTTGAATTTTTCAAAAAAAAAAAAAAAAAAAAAAAAAGTTCGTATGATGATGATGATAATGATGATGGGGTGATCGTGTGAACCCTTTTCAATGGTTTTTTTTTTTTTTTTTTTTTACTTTAATATTAAATTTCCGTTAATTTTTTTTCCATGTTTTTGTCACGTCCAAATGATTTTTCCATGTTTTTTTATTTTTTTTTTTTTAAGGGGGAGATAAAAAATTCTTCCCGGAAAATTTCAGGACTACGGGAAATAAAACAAAAAAATGAGGGGAAAAAAAAATAATAATTAGACGTAAAATAATGAACGAAACGTTGAGCTTTTTTTTTTTTTTTGTGTGGGGGGAGGACGGAAAATTAAATTAAATGCAACAGAATTTTGAGATTTCGAAATAGAAGTAGAGAGAGAGAGACAGAGAGATGAAGGGACAAATATTAAAACGGTGGGGGGGGGTGAAGGGGGTAGGGCTAATGTTAGTAACTAACAACTTGTTAATTAATTTTGAATAAATCATTTCTCTTCGTTTTCGAAATTTACGTCGTTATCCGTACAGATTTTACATTATAAATATTATTATTATTATTATTATTATTATTATTATTATTATTATTATTATTATTATTATTACTACCTCTTATCCTCTCTTTTGATAATGGATCTTAAACGATTAATGGCGACGCGATGAATGTGCGTGCCTGCGTTTTGTACGGCATTTGAATACTTGTTCTTCTTTTAACTTAACTTAACAACAACAACAACATAAATTATTGTTTTGTTTCTTTTCCCCCCCTTACTCCTTCCCCCCCTAAATATTAATGCGAAAATGGAAAGAAAGAAAATGGTTCTTGAACTTGTACGCGTTGTGACGTCAGATGCGTATATTATTTTTTTTTTTTTTATTATTATTTTTTTTTTTTGAGATGTTTTGAAATACAAAATGCTTAAATGGTAATTATTATCATCATCATTGTTGTTGTCGTCGTCGTCGAAGGAGTGGTTACGGTCGTAATAATTATGAGAGAGAGAGAGAGAAGGCAAGAAGATGATGATGATGGTGGCGGTGGTGGAGTAGGAGGGAGGGAAGGTAGATGATGTTGAAAAATTTAACCCGAAACCTGTATATAACCTTCAATTTTTATTTAAAAAAAAAAAAAAAAAGACGTGGAAGTACAATCTGGACGTTTGATTTGGTCTCCCTTAAGTTCAGGTTTCAACGGAATTTTCCACCTTTTTTTTTTTTTTATTAATTCTTTTTATCATCATCATCATTATTGTCGTCGTCATATCATTTACCGAGATCGTGATTAAAATTATGATTTTTTTATAAGAGTTAAATTCTCGGATGGTGTAGCGGTTTTATAGCGACGTTTCCGGTACCGTAGGTGGCGGGTTCAAATCTTGATCGGGTTTTTTTTTTTTCTTTTCTCTCTCGCCAACGGTCGAAAGAGGAGTCAATTAATTAAGCACACCGTATAATTAATAATAATTATTATTATTTTTAAATCGATAGGTAGTTGTTGGCAATGGGTGAGATAAGGGGAAACATTTCGTTTCGTCTTTTCAACCTGAAAACCCAAAACAACTTATTTAATGAAAAAAAAAAAAAAAAAATTATTCTTCTCGAAGAATATAATATTATGTCGCGCGTAAATTAATAATGATAATAATAATAATAATGATAAAAAACGTTGTTTCGTTAGAAAAAAAAATAAATCGAAACAAGTTTCAGAAGACAATGATAAATTATTTTATTGAAAAAAAAAAAAAAAAAAAAAACATGAAAAACCAATGTAAAACGTCATATTCCATTTTTTAAATAATTTTTAAATGAATCAATATAATTAAATTAACTTAATTATTGGTTTTCGTTACCCTTTTCTCCACCTCTCGCCCCCTCCTCGCCCCCCGCCCAACCCGAAAAAAAAAACGCGGAATTAGAAAAATGATGATGATGATATTGGAAATTAATCAAACACTTTGAAATCGATTTTTCTTTTTTTTAAATCGTGACAAAATGTATCATTATTATTATTATACCCTGAAAGGAAAATGATAATGATGATTTTTACGTTGACAAATTAGCAAAAAAAAATTTTAGCAAATTTATCTTTTTTTTTTAGCAAAAAAAAAAAAAATGAAAAAACTTTAAATGGGGGAGGGGCGACGAGGGGGAAAGAAAATTATTATCATCATCATCATCATCATCATCATCATCATGGACATTGATCGCGTCGTTTTGCGACCGACCTACTTTATTAAGTTAAAAAAAAAAAAAAAAGTCGTTAAATTTTTCGTCGTTATCATAATCGTAATCATTATCAATATCATCACCCTTGTAATAAAGGGGGGAGGAGGAGGGAAGGGAAAAAAATTGATGCAAATTGATTATTATTATTATTATTATTATTATTATTATTATTATTATTGTTGTTATTATTTAATCTTAATTTACTTACGACGCCATTTTTTTTTTAAAATTTAACTCGTTCTTATTTATTAATTGATTAATATTTTTCAATTAATCGACACAATAAAAAAAAATTGTTGCGAAACGAATGAGTGACGTCACTTTTTTTTACGTCACGATTCGTTCCTCTCTCTCACTCTCTCTCTCTCTCTCTCTCTCTCTCTCATTTTGTTTCTTTCTTTTATAAGGTGTAGGAAATAGAGAGAATTTTTTTTTTTTTTTTTTTTTAAATAAATCTGTCGCTGACAGTTTTATTATTATTATTATATTTGTGTTTGTATACGTATTTATAAAACATAATAAAAGGGTATTAGAAAAAAAAAATTTTATTTATTTATTTATTTATTATTATTATTATTATTATTATTATTTTATTTTTTTTTGCTAAAAAATTCTATTTTAAATTTCCTTTCGTATTATTTATTTACGAGGAGGAGGAGGAGGAGGAGAAAAAGGACGAGTAGAGGGTAGAGACGGGAGGGGAGGTAAGGGTAGTGTAAAAAGGAAACTGAAAAATGGAAAGGAAAAGAAAAAGGAAAAAAAATGAAAGGAAAATTTTTTTTTTTTAAGAAAAAAGTTTTTTAAACTTTAAAATAAATTTTTCAAAAAGGAAAATCAAATCGAATATTTTTGTGTTTAATTTTTGCTGTCGATGTCGTTCCTGTTACTGCTGTTGCTGTCGTTGTTGTTGTTGTCGTGCGTGCGTGCGTGCGTGCGTGGGGGTATGCGTGAAATGGAAAATGTACAATACAATATGGCGAGAAAAAAAGATAAAAAAAAAAAAAAATATCCAATGGAAAAATTATATAATTCGTAATTATTTACCAATGATATTTTTAAATTTATAATGAACTTGAATCTTTGGTAAGGGTCAAAGGTTACGTAAAGGACAAGAATAAGAAAAAAAAGAAGAAGGAATTTTTCAAACGTGATATTTTTTTCTTATTTTTATTTCTTTTTATTATTATTATTATTATTATTATTATTACCAGTAATTTTTCTCTCTCTCTCTCTCTCTCTCTCTCCCTTTCTCTCATCTTGCGTAGCGCTTTTTTTTTCTTATCCAGGTATACCAACTCATAAAAAATAAAATAAAAAAAAAAAAAAAAAAATGGTTTCTTCGGAGGTATTTGGAGCTCATGAGAAAAGGAAACCGAATATCAAACGTATATTAATACGATGACCCATCAACACATGTTAAACTTTTGTCAATTTTATTCTCTCTCTCTCTTTGGCTTTCTTTATTTATCTCTCTTTCTCTCTCTCTCTCTCTCTCTTTCTTTCTCTCCCCTATCGCGTTTGTGCGTTCACGTGTTTTTTTTTTCTTTTATTTTATTTTGTTTTATTATTCTTTCAGATATTTATGGATTTTATTTGTTGACATGTAAGCAAAATTGAACATCCGTTCGCTTGTTCGGTTTGTTTGTTTGTTCGGTTCGTTTGTCTGTCGTAAAGGTGAAGAAAAAGGAAAAAAAGAAAAACGAATAATTAAATTCTGTCTTTTGTCACATTTTGCCATTTTAAATTATTTTTTGTTTTTTTTTTTGTTTTGCAAAAAAAAAAAAAAACAGGAGGGGAAGGGAGGGGAAGGGGAGAAAAGAAAAGAGCGGGAGAAATTATTTATTTATTAATAAATTTTTCATTCAATTTTAATTTAAATTTCATTTCCCCGTTGTTTTCCCCCTCCTAATTCTACTGCTACTTCTTTTCCTCCTCCTCCCCCCTTTTTCCCCCTCCCATCCCCTCCCCTCTTCCTTGCTTTTATTTCATCCGAATTTATTTTCGGAATTTTTTTTCTATTTTTATTTATCTGTCAACCCCCGTTAAGCCCATTTAATTACACGTCCTGATTACTTCCTATCAACAACGGTTTATTTCATTTGAAATTCGTTAAATTTGTAAAACTGCCGAAAATTTTATTTATTTATTTATTTTTGTAAGTTGGCGACAGAACAAAAAAAAAAAGGAAGAGGAAGAAAAAAGCCGTTTTTGCTGATGAGCTGAGAAAAGTCTTTGTATCGGTCAATGAACTCGCTTCGTTTCGTTACGTTTTTTCTTTGTTTTCTCTCTCTCTCTCTCTCTCTCTCTCTCTCTCTCCCTCCCTTCCCGTTTTTTTTTCCCTTTCGAGAAAACCGTTTCTTTTCCGGTTATTTGTCGCGCGCACTAATTCAAAATAAATCATCAATCTTTTCGGGGTTGATGATTTTCTCTCTCTCTCTCTCTCTCTCTCTCTGGTGCAACAAGTGGTTACATCCGATTTTTTTTTTCAGGCGGATTTTAATTTTTCCCACTTCCCCCCTCCCCCCGCCTTTTTCATTATGACGAAGGGAAAATGATGAAAAATAAAATGGACGACGACGAAAAAGGTTTAAATTGTTTTAATTTAATTAAGTTTCGTGTGAGGTCGTGGAGATCGCCTGCTGCGGGGAGAAATCATATTGTTTGTGTTTCGCGATTCTTACGTCATTCGTAAATCTCATTTTAAAAATAAATTAAATTCTATGACGTCATTTATTACTTGTTATTAAAGATAATAATAATAATAATGAAAATCTTTGCTTTTTGAAAGAAAACAAATAGAAAAAAAATTTCAACGACAAATTTTTATTTTTTATTTTATTTTTTTTTCGTTCTTTTTAAAAAATTTTGAAGTTGTTCGTTTGTAATTGTTTTCCTTTGTTTCGAATCCTTTTTGGTTTAAGTTTGATTTTTTTCCTTTTTTTTTTTCTTTTCTTTTTGTACGTCGACTTTGACTTCCGCAAACCTATGATAATTATCCAAAAAAAAAAAAAAAAATAAATTTAAGTTGGCACGAATGTTTGAGGACTTTACATCAATGCTGGAAAATGTGCGTGTGTTGTTGTTGTTTGTGTGATTGGAAAAAAAAAAAAAAAAAAAACGTCATTTTGACTTTTCAATCGAGGTTGGAAATAAAAAATGATAATGATAATGATAAATTTTTTATTTTTTTTTATTTTTCGTTTGACCGTGAATGTGTAAATTATGAATTAATCTTATAAAAATTATTGAGAGGGGCGGGGAGAAGGGAAAACTAAATAAATCGCCATACCTTTGACGTCACATACCCGAAAAAAATTTTTTTTTTGTATCGTTCGATAGCGGAGGCTGTGATAAATTTTCCCTCGCGGCGTAAATCATTAATGTCAAATTATGTCAAAAATAATCGCGGAGGTCGCGTGGGGTTTTTTTTTTTTTTTTTTTTTTTGGTACAACTGCCACCCCCGAATTAAAAATTATACAAACAAACAAACAAACAAACGACAATCCCCATTTTTTGCTTTTTCTCTCTCCCCCTCTTAAAAAAAAAAAAAATAAAAATTTAAATCAATTATTTCCAATATTTCGGCCTTAATCACTATATAATAATTATTATTATTATTACTAATCAGGGTCGTAACTAGTTTATATATATGTTGTTGTAATAAATTTAAATGACGGCGGTCGTATTATTATATTTTTTCCGATGTAGTAGTAAAAAGTTTTCCCTCTTTCTCTCTCTCTCTTTCTCTGCACTCTCTTTCTCCTCACAAAAGGAAAATTTTGAAAAATGAAAAACGGGGTCGAGGGGAGGAAGAGGGGGGAGGGAAAATGCGAACGGATTTCGGGTAATTAACAACTTTTAACCTTTTTTTTTTTTTTTTCTTCTACATTTTCAAACGTTCTAGAAAAAAAAGTAAAAGAATATTTTCAACGACGTCAGTCCGTGTGTGTGTGTTACCTGGAATACAAGTCCCGGTGTGACGAAATAAAATAAAATTTTCAATAAAATTCAATTTTATTATTATTATTATTATTATTATTATTATTATTATTATTATTATTTTGGGATTTGTTGAGAAAAGTTTTATTTACGTCACACACTCGTCGTTCGTCGTCATTCACCTATTGAAAAAAGTTTTCTCTCTCTTTTTTTTTTTTTTTTTTTTTTTTTTTTTTTTTTTTTTTTTTTAGTTTTGGTCCCTCGTTCGATTCTCCAGTTAATTAAGGGTTTTTATTATTAATAATAATGATGATAATGATAATGATAATGATGGATGTAGAAATGAGAAAATTTTCTATTCAAAATTTTGATAAAAAAAGAAATAAATTATTATTTATTATCATTATATTAAATTAGTAATTAAATAGATTTGGTTTTTGTTTATCAATGGGGGAGGGGGTGGGGGGTAAACATGTCCGCCATTTTGTTAAGGCGGATTTCGGGTTTTGATGATAAGAATGATGATGATGATGATGATCGTGTCGCGATGAATTTACCTGGAATGATTGTTGAGTTTGAACGTTTCTCGTCTTCCTCTCCCCCCCCCGTCTTCCTCCTCCCCGTTCTGTAGATTTACTGGTTGACATATTTGTACACACTCGAAAAAACGCTTTAAAAAAAAAGGGGAGGAAAAGGTTGTTATATATATGATAAGGAAAGGAATGGAAAGGGGAATAAAAAAAAAAGGAAGAAGAATCGTACGAAACCGTGGAAACGCGATTGGCCCAGAAAAAAAAAATTTTTTAAAATATTTTTTTCGTTATGAAAATCAGGTGAGGGGGGGAGGAACCCCGAAAAAAAAGGGCCCCGAAAAAAACGAAATATAAAATTTTTTTATTTATTGATTTATATTTCGTTAAAAAAAATTTTATTTATTATTATTATTTTCATCATTGTTGTTGAACTCGTGCGTCGTTCATCATCATCATCATCATCATCATTATCATCGCTGAAATTGTTGGTTTGCGTTTCAAGTTTTGGAAAATGCGTGAGTGTCGACTTGAAACTTTTTTTTTTTTTGGGCTTATTAAGAAATGTCGAACTCGTGAGAGAGAGAGAGAGAGAGAGAGAGGGAGAGAGAAAAACCGGAAACTCAATTTGAAATTGTAATTTTTTTTGTATTGTTTGTGAAAAAAGGCCCCCCCTTTTCTTCTCACTTTCCCGTAATAAAAAAAAATCCCCATTAAAAAAGGCCTCTTCTTATTTGAAGACGCGTAGTATTCCCCACCCCCCTTCTTCGGTGTCCCCCAAGAAAGGCGGTAGAAAATAAAAAGTGAAAAAAAAAAAAAAATTCGCAAAACGCGAGAAATGTCGAGAATTCGAAAAGAGTAATAATAATAATAATAATAATATTTGTTGTTATTATCATTATTATTGTTGTTGTAATTTTTTTATAAAAATATTTACAAACCGTGTGAAGCGTTTTTTTTATTTTTATTTTATTTATTTTTACATAAACATTAACGTAAAGAAAAAAAAGAAAACTAGAACCCGAGGTCAAAGTTCAAAACGAATCAAATTAACAACGTGCACGCGGCGTGCTAATTTTTTACGATTGCGCTTTAATCGATTTGAATTTAAAAAAAATTAATAAAAAATTCAACTTTTTAAAACATTCTACGACGACCGGATGATAACAACAACAACAACAACAACAACAACAACAACAATAATAATAATACTGATAATAATGATAGTGATACCAAAGAAAAGAAATTGAAAGTTGTTATTTCATATTTTTAAATCAATTTTTTTTTTTTGTTTTACCTTTTAAACGTTGCTTATCATCTTTCTCAGTCACTCACACTCTCGCACTCTCTCTATCTCTTTTCACAACAAAATTTTCTCACAGGAAAAAAAAAAAAAAAAGACGTTACAAGTGTGATGTACTCCTGACATTGTTATTGATTAATCTGTAGTTATTAATAGGAGATGAAAGTGAGAGAAAGAGAAAAACAGAGAGAGAGAGAGAGAGAGTGAGAGAGATAGGAAGAGAGAGAGAGAAAAAGAGACAGAAGAGAGGGGGAGAGGAAGAGACGCTTTTAAATAATGAAAAATTTTTTTCGACCTATTTTTTTTTGTCGACTTGTTGCTCCTGATTAATAATAATAATAATAATAACGGTGTCGTTCTTTGTGCGACACATTTATTATTATTATTATTATTATTATTATTATTATTATTATCATTATAATTATAATGGAACGTGAATCCGTGTCATTCGTTAATAATTTATAATTTATTGATAGATAATGAAAAGTTTAATTTTAACATGTAATAAAATCAATGTTGAATAATTAATAAGGTCGAAGGAAAGAAATCTCTTTCGCGACGATTCGATATATTATCGATCGATAATCGATCGATTACAATCTTTATTTCTCTCTCTATCTCTGTCTCTTTTTGTTTTTAATCGGACTATCGAGTTTGCCGAACTGTTTAAAAAAAAATTATTTATTTATTTATTTATTTATTACTAGCCACGTATCGATTCGTGTCATTAATTATTTACGAGCCGCGGGGCGAGGGAGGAGTGGGGAGAGGAGGGGAGGGCAAAAGAAAACAAAAAAAAAATTTATTTATTTATTTATAACGACATTTTAGTTATTTTATTATCACGAATTTTTTTCTTCTTCTTCTTCTTTTACATCGTACCTGCCCTTTTTTTTTTTTTTTTTTTTTTTTTTTTTTTAAAAACGAACGTTTTTGACCTTTGTTCCTATCCCTCCCCCTCCTCCTTACTCCCACACCCACGTCTCCCCAACTCGTATGGAGATTTGATTTAAAAAAAAAAAAAACAATTTTCACCGCCCTCTCGAAACAATTTCTCTCTCTCTCTCTTTCTCGCGATTTATCGAAATCGATATATATGGTGGGGAGGAAGGAAAGAAAGAAGGAAGAAAAAAATTGTATAAAGCTTCCTGGATTGTATGTATATATAGATCCTTGAAAAAAAAAACTAATAAAACGTTCGAATAATAATAATAATAATAAGTATTACGCAGGCGTAAAATTTGTTACGTAAGCAATAATAATAATAATAATGATGATGATAAAAATAAATTTAGGTACGATCGAGCCTGACTGACATTTTATTTATTTAATCATTTATTTAATTAATTTATTAGGTAAATGGAACAAGATAATAATAATAATATAATCGAACGAATTCGTTTGTTTTTTTAAAAATGATATTTATTGGTTTAAATTAATAATAATAATAATAATAATAATAATAATAATAATAATAATAATAATAATGATAATGTTCACGATAATGATTTATTTATAAATAATTTATGTGTGATGAAAAAAAAAAAAAAATTAAATAATAAATTATATTTATTTAATAAATAATTTAATTAATAATAAACGTCATTTATTTAAATTTAATTTTTTTTTTTTTTTGTTCGTTACTTTAATAATAAAATGGCGGACGTTTGTTTGTTTGTTTATTTGTTTGTTCGCTCGGGGATTTTTTTTTTTTTTTTACTTTCTCTAATGGTATTGGAAAAAGGTATTGGAAAATTTTTTATAATTTTTATTTTTAAATCGATTTCCGGTTGGTTTTGATTAAATTTACAAAAAAAAAAAGAGTGACGTTTGTTGTTTGTCGTTTGTCGTTTGTAAAAGATGAAAATTTTTTTTGTTTTGTTTGAGCGCCATTTTATTTCACAAAAAAAAAAAAGAAAAAAAAGGTAAATTTGAAACAAAATATCTTTATTCTTGTTTTATTCTTGTTCTTCTCCTTTAAAAAAAAAAAAAAAAATTTCAAAGTGACACGACATAATCATCATCATCATCATCATCATCATCATCATTAATATTATATTCGCGCGCCTTTTTGTAACCGGATATTCTTTTATGAATTTTAAAAACCCTTTAAAAAAAGAAAATCTTTTTTTCGCTCTTTTTTTATTTTTTTTATCTCTTGCGAGTTTTTGTTTGTTTGTTTGTCACGAAAACCCGAAGAAAATATTTTTAAACGTTTAAAATTATCATTATTATTATTATTAAGGCTCCGATTCAGGTTTTAATAAAATGGAAAAAAAAATTAATCAATTTTCTTTATAATTTCAGGTGCAAACAGAATCGATAACATTGAAATTATTATAATCTGTTATTAATAATATTATTAAAAAAAAAAAAAAAAAAATGGCACTCAAGGTGAAATGATAATAATAATGATAATAATGATATTAATGATAATAAAAATAATAAAAATGTAAATTTAAAAAAAAAAAAAAAAAACCTTCGAAAATCGAATAGTAACAATATTATTAAAATACGTTTGTTTTTGTCGAATGTTTGTTTGTTTGTATGTTTGTTTGTTTACTCTATGAAATCCGTTTCGAACAGTGTCACACACACACACAGTAAATCTTATAAATATCGTGCTCGGTGTCAACATAATTTATATTGATGATGATGATGATGATTATTATTATTATTATTATTATTATTATTATTGCTAATTATTTTCCCACGACCCTAGTTAATTGTTTTTTTTTTTTTTAAAGAAATCGTTATTATTATTATTATTATTATTATTATTTGATTACTTTTCGTTTTTTTTTTTAAATAAATAAATAAATAAAGAAAATGGAATGAATGGTTTTTAATTTTTATTAATTAATAATAACAGTTTTAATTACACGCGACTCGATTACCCCTCCCCTCCTCCTCCCCTCTCCCCTCCTCCTCCTTCTCTTCCTCCCAATTCCCTCGCTTTGTCACCACTTAAATAAACCGCCAACAATAACGATAATGTTAATGTTAATGTTAATGATGTTGATAATAATAACAATAACAAAACACATGATTAGTGATTATTACAATTATTGTTACTCTTATTATTATTATTATTAAAGAAAAAAAAGACGTGGCAGTAGTAAAAAAAAAAAACTAGTAACGCCGATCATATTTTATAGAAAGTTGTCGTCGTATGGGTTTTTCTTTTTTTTTTTTTTTTCCTTCATAAATAAAGTTGTCTTATCGGTGTTTTTTTTTCTTTCCTATTATGAGACACGTAAGGTTATCGACCTTATTTCAATAATAATAATAATAATAATAATAATGATAATAACAAGATATGACAATAAAAATAAATAAATATATAAATCGTTTTGTACATTACGTTTCTTTTGTTTTCAGATTTTTTTTTTTTTTATCGAACAAAGGAATACACGTAAAAATTTGTCTGAAGATCTGGTAGTTAGTCGGGAAAGGGAAAAGAAGAAAGAAAGAGGAGGAGGAAGAGGAAGAGGAGAAGGAAAAGAAAAAAAATTAAATAAAGTATAAAAGAAGAAGAAGAAGACACGAAGATATGGATAAAATGTTTTTACACGAAATAAAATAAGAAAAAAAAAATAAAAGAGAAAAAAAAGAGGGAGAGAGAAAAGGTGGTAAGTAAATAAATTGTGTAAACTTTAAGTATTTGATAAAAAAAAGAAAAAAAGTTTTTTCTTAGAGAGAGAGAGAGAGAGAGAGAGAGAGAGAGATGTGAGAGTGAATTTGTAAATACTTAACGACCTTAAGGTAAATAATGATGATGATGATGATAATACTAAGACGCACGGTTACCCCATTTCCCCCCGTCCTACCCCCCGTCCCCGACTACCCACCGCAACTCTCCCATCCCCCCCTTTCTCTGCTCATTCTAAGCAATTTTACTTTCTTATTATGCCACACCGTACAAAAAAAAGGTAATGGAGCAACGAAATTAAAACGATGATGATGATAAGGGGAGACGTTATCATTTTATTTTAAAGTTTATATAACCCCTCTCTCTCTCTCTATTCTCTTATTTGTACTTCAGACATTATTTAAAAAAAAATTAAGTCGATCGATCGATCGATCGATAACTCGATTAAAATCATTTCGATACGTTAAAAATTAAAAAAAAAAAAATTTTTTTTGTTTGTATCTTTAGCCGCGCTTAAGAGGAGGCATGAGTAAAGAGGGGACAGGGAAATTAGAGTGCAGGGAAATGGAATTGCAGGGAAATGGGCGCGCAGGGAAATGGGAATGCAGGGAAATTGGAATGCAGGGAAATGGGAATGCAGGGAAATGGGAATGCAGGGAAATGGGCGTGAAGGGAAATGGGAATGCAGGGAAATGGGCGTGAAGGGAAATGGGAATGCAGGGAAATGGGCGTGAAGGGAAATGGGAATGCAGGGAAATGGGAATGTAGGGAAATGGGCGTGAAGGGAAATGGGAGTGCAGGGGAATGAGAGTACAGGGAAATGGGGAGAGAAGGAAAGGTAAATAAAATAAATTTCGTGGGTAATCCGACCGTAAATTTTTGTTTTTTTAAAATTAATGATAATAATGATGATGATAATAATAATTAATCGTAGTATTAATGATAGTAATTACGTAATTTTCGGTTTTTCTTTAATTTTTTTTTTTTTTTTAAATTTAAACTTGATTTTTAGTTCCTGATTATTTTATTATTGATTATTATTATTATTTATTTATTTTTTTTTTTACGGTTTTTACGCTTTTGTGATGAACATCCTGGTTACGTTAAGAGAAAATCCGTTGGCGTAATTCGAAACAAGTTTTTTTTTTTTTTCCTTTTTTGTTAGGGATCACGAAAAAAAAATTTTTTGGAGATTAACAAACAGAAAGAGAGAGAGGAAAAGAGAGAGAGAGAGAGAGGAAAAGAGAGAGAGAGAGGAAAAGAGAGAGAGAGAGGAAAAGAGAGAGAGAGAGAGAGAGAGAGAGAGGAAAAGAGAGAGAGAGAGGAAAAGAGAGAGAGAGAGAGAGGAAAAGAGAGAGAGAGAGAGAGAGAGGAAAAGAGAGAGAGAGAGAGAGAGGAAAAGAGAGAGAGAGAGAGGAAAAGAGAGAGAGAGAGAGAGAGGAAAAGAGAGAGAGAGAGAGGAAAAGAGAGAGAGAGAGAGGAAAAGAGAGAGAGAGAGAGGAAAAGAGAGAAAGAGAGAGGGAAAGAGAGAAAGAGAGAGAGAGAGGGAGACAGGGAAAAAAGAAAGAGGAAAAGAGAGAGAAAAAGAAATAAAACATAATTTGTTTTTTATATAAATTTTTTACACGCTCTAAAAATTTTCCAAAAAATTTTTCAAGTAAAGTGTGTCGATTAAATTTTTTTTTTTTTTTTACATAACTGGGGGTCTTGTAAGCTCCCCTCAAGAAAAAAAAAACTTTAATTGCCCGATCATTTAAAAATTTAACTTAATTTATATTCATTTCCTGGAGTTATTATTTATTTATTTATTTTTTTTTGCGTGTCCGTGTGTACGCGTGTGCGTGCGCGTAATTTTTAAACTGTTGACATTTTTGTTTCTCTTGTAAAATATTTCAAGAAAAAAAAAAAAAAAAAAGGAGTCCATATTAAAATTTAAATTTCCTGCAACATCCTCAAGGTAATTATTATCATTATCATTATCATTATTATCATCATAATCATTAATAATAATAATAATAATAATAAAATTTAACGTTTTATAAATGAGTCTTTGGGCGAGTCATGATAAATTTTTTTTTTTTTATTTAAAATATCAGGTTTTCCATCGAATAATTTTTTTTTTATTATAATAAAAATAAAGAAAACGATCAAAGTGATGCCATGATAACGATGATAAAGGTGAAAAAAAAGCAGAAGACGACGGCGACGGCGACGCCGGCGGTGGTGGCGGTGGCGGCGAATAAAAAAAAAAAAAAAAAGAATGAAAATAATTTTCCCGTCATTTTATTTATTCATTTGTTTGTTTGTTTTTCCCTCTCCCCCTCCTTCCCCGTCGCGCTCTCGAAGAAAATAAATTTTTTTTTTTTTTAAATAGAAAATTTAACAGAGCGGAAGTTAAAATTTTTTTTTTTTTTCGAACTTCCGGTTGAATGAAAAAAAAAAAGAAGGGAAATTTGTGCGTAACTCCGTAAAAAAATTAAAATTCATAAATTCCTTTTTTTTTACGAATATAAAAAAATTTGATATTTTTGGGTCGTTGACCCTCCTCCCTCTCTCCCTCTTTTTCGTTCCCGTCCCGTGGGAAAATTTTGTCGTCGAATTTATCGTTATCATTATCATACTCATCGTAATCGCAATGGAAAAAGGTCATGACGTGTAAATCACCCGGGTTTTTTTTTTTTTTTTCTCGAAATTTCCGGTTCGAAACGTATTTTTTTTTATCGACACAATTGACGTCCGGTAATGATGAAATATTTGGCGGGAAAAAGAAAAAAATTACAAATAAAAAAATCTCATAATAATAAATTTTTGCATCCGCCACCGCCGCCACCGCCATCGTTATCGCCACCAGATAACTGCATCAGATAACTTTATGAACGGTTTCGATTGCCAAAAAAAAAAAAAAAAAAGAAATTAATTATTATAATATTGACCTCATAATAACAAAAGGGACGGAATAGTTATTTATCGTGTCAATAGATAAAAAATATATATATATATATATATATATATGTTTATGTGTTTTCACCTTTCGGGTATTTTTAACCTTGTGTCACAAAAAAAAAATTGGCAAAAAATTCAATGTATGATTTGTGGAAAAATTTAAATTATCAATCGCGAGGAGGAATATAGAAAGTTCTACGGGTGCGTGAGTGCGTGCGTATCGGTTATTCTAATAAAAATTTATTTATTTATTTATTTATTTATGTATGTTATTTAATCGATGACTTTGTTCGAGGAAAATTTAATAAAAAAAAAAAAAATTGAGTATCCGACGAAAATAAAAATTAATTAAAAATTCAATGACAAACAAATTATATTATTGCTTGTCTAATGCGTGAGTGCGTGTGGGAGTGTGTGAGTGCGTGCGCGCTCGCGAATTAGAAAAGGAAAAAAATTTTGCGAAAAAAAATAAGGTGCGGCGGAAGGTTTTTTTATTTATTTTATTTTATATTTTTCATTCCGTGTCAATGATACAAAAATCGACAAGGTTAACCTTAAAAAAAAAAAAAAAAATGACGAAAAACTGGGTTAAAATTAATTTTCGTTTCTCTCTCTCTCTCTCTCTCTCTCCTCCCCTTTCTCTCTTTTTACTTATGCACACGCATGCATACCGCATGTGCGTGTCGCGTGAATTTGATAAAAATTTGTCACGAATGTGATTTGCTCACGGTGGATGAATAATGGGATGAAATCCTCCTCCTCCTCCTCCCCCATCTCCTCGCTCATATCCTCGTTCATCTCTCTCACTTTCACTCTCTCTCTCTCTCTCTCTCTATCTATCTCTTTCTCTCTCTTTATGACTTTTTGTTTTTTTTGATTGTTTCAGGTTTACGAAATGAGGGTTGAATATGTATTCAATGGTAGCAATAGCAACAATAAGAAAAAATCTTCATCGTCCTACGAAATCGTATTCAAATGCGAAAATGTTCCTTTCAATGATGATAATGATAATGATGATGGAAAATTAAAGAAGAAAAACGAAGGAAACGTCAAGGGACAAATTCAAATGGAAAAACTAAAGTTGGTGGCCCCCCTTTTTATTTTATTTTCTTTTATTTTTTTTTTTTTGTTGTTCTCTGATTCCACGTTTTTTTTTTTGTTTTTGTTTTTTTGTTTTCGGGTTGGTATTTATCAAAACGACAATGTAATGATCGCGTGGGTTTTTTTTTTTTTTTTAACGTGTCAATAAAATGATAAATTGTCTTTGACGTTCGACATCGATCGCGTTTTTTTTTTTTTTAATGATGTAGTATTATTATTATTATTATTCGTGATTTGTATAAAGTGAAAAAAAAAATTTTTTGCGTAGAAGAAAATAAGAGGAAAACAAGATGGCGGATGGGGTGAAGAATTAAATTACGACGATTCGTTTACTTAATTCGGTACTGATTTTAAAAAAAAGTTTAAATCTCGGTTTTTTATTTGTATTTTTAAACTTTCGTATCTTCAGCGAAAAAAAAAAAAAAAAATGAAAAAAAATTTTCTTTTACCGGTTAATGAACTCCCCCCTCCCCCCCCAAAAAAAAAAGAAAAAATAATTGTTTTATTTATTATCGTGACATTAGAAACAATATAAATAATTTTTTATATACGTATCTTGTTACAGAGATAAAACGGTATCGGACGATGAAAGCGAAAAACTTCTCATTTCTTTAGTCAGCCTATTGAAAATACAAAAAGAAAAATGTCGTTTGAATTACGACGAAGTATCGGACTTGATATCGAGGAGTCCGATGAGGAACCATCACCACCACCATCAAGATTATTCTCACGGAAGTACAAAATCAAACGATTATCCGTACGCAATATCGAAAGTTTGCAACGGCGTGACAAGAGTCGTGGAACCAGACAGAACGAATACCTCGTCATTGTACAAACGCATATATTCGTCTTTGCAATCTCAGAACGTCGCCGTCGGGTCGGGTCACAACCACCTCAACCACCTTCACCACCACCACGTGAGCGACGTTGATTTATGCGACATTAATCTATGGTTGAACCTTTGTAAAAAAGATCCGAAACTTCTAAACGATTTCGTACAAGACTGTCAAAGCGAGTTAAGCAAAAAAGAAATGACAAATTCATTGACGACTCTGTCGAATTTCTACGAGCATAGGTTTAATAGTAGCAGTAGCAGTAGTAGTAGTAGTAGTAGTAGTAGTGGTGGTGGTGGTGGTGGTGGTGGTAGGAACACGTGTGCAAGTGTTTCTAGTCAGTTCACGTCTCCGGCTCAGAGTCCATCCGAAAGAAGTCTCACTAGTCCGGAATCGGTGACGTGCGAGGAAAATTCTCTGTATTTCACAAAGTCTCCGAGGATACCCTCTCTCGATTCGATCACAATTAAAGCCGACGGCGATGACAAGTATAGAAACATTAATAACGAGTCTATACCGACGAACGTGAACGGAAACAACAAAAACAACGCTCATTGCTCAAACGCCGTACACGACTTCAACATAAAACCAGACGACGGGTATAAAAGTTCGGAAATGACGGCGGGATCACCGGATTCCGTACCGAACATAGGCACGGTCATGTTGAACCTCGCCGAAGATCCCTACGAAAGTACAATAGACTTAAATCAATTTGCAAACGTTTGCGATACTCATACGGAACCTCCTCCGCCGACGACACCGACATCGCCATCTTTCTCATCTTTCTCATCGTTCTCATCATCGTCGTCTTCGTCCGCAACGATCATTTATACGGAAAGAGATGCTCTCAATGCCAAACTCGATCCGAAGGCTAAAGAAAACGCTTGGGCTCGAATCAACCAACTCGACATTGATTTATTAGGAAAGGGTGACGAAGAAGGAGACACGTGAGTTTTTGACGTGACGTGTCACGAATATGAAAAAGTTTTCAGAATCACTTTCCTCGATTCGATCGGAATTTTTTTTTGTTTTTTCCAGGCAGCTCATGATACTCCTCGTTTCCGATAAAATGACTCTCGAATACGTGTACGTCATAGTCGAAAGGTTGTTAAAAGAAAATCCCGAGTACCTGTCTTGTAGAAACGAATTAAATCAAGATGCTTTTTATTTGGCATCGTGTAAATTAGTTAGGGAACCACTGTTAGCAAGTTACATTGGAGAAGCTTTGATTAGAGGAGGACAAGACGTGAACAAAGTAAATTCGAATGTCTCCTGACACGTTTAATTCGGCGGGATCGGAAGGGGGGGGTTTAATGATCGTTAATTTTTTTTATTTTTTTTTCTCTGTAGAAATACGACGGTGGAAATACGATACTTCATCATTTGGCTCAACGTGGCGACAGTCACGTGAAAATTTTAGAAAATTTACTCAAGCTCAATAATAATTGTAACAAGATGGCGTTCGATGTAAATAAAAAAAACAACAGGGGATTCACTCCGCTTCACGTTGCATGCGAACAACATAAGACCAACGTTTTGCATTCTTATCAAACGGTTAAGGTCCTAATGAAAAATGGAGCGGATTGTTCTTTGAAAGTAATATATTTTGACCATAATAATAATAATAATAAACCCTTTGTCATCACGTTCTCTAATTGTTGTCTGTTTTTTTTTTTTTTTTTTTTTTTTTGCGTTTGTTGCAGGATTACAAAGATGAAAATACTCCGTTGCACGTACTCGTTAACGAATCGTGCGATTTAGATCTAATGCGTATCATATTAGAAAACAGGTGTGTCATATCGAACATAAGCGGAAACAACCTACCTCCAACGGCCGTACCCAACAGGCAGGGTAACACGGTCCTTCATTTATCCTGCGGCCGAAACACGTTAAGTTTACAACATCAGAAAGACCTGATAAGGCTTTTGCTCTGGCACGGAGGCATGATACAATTGAAAAACATTAACGGTTGCGTACCTTCCGTCCTAGTCGACAGCACAAGAAAACAAGTAAGTTAATATCATCATCATCATTATCTTTTTACAAAATTTTCAATTTTTTTTTTTTTTTGTATTTTTAGGAAATAAAAACAATTTTACACAGTCACCGTTTGAGGCAATCGTGAACGATGTGAAAGAAAAAGAAAAAAGAACAAATCCGACACCCGTCATAAACATCGATGCCATCATCAACGACGTCGTCGTCGTCGTCGTCGTCGTCATCGTCATCTACGTCATGATAAACGCGTTTTAAATTTTTTTTTTTTGCGAATAAATACTAATCACGTGATACACCATCCGTCACGTGACAGCGCTCTTCCGTTTCCGATTGGGTGAAAACAAGTAAAGCTTAAATTTGCCGAATTGTTTCCTCTCCTATTTTCCTCTCACTCTCTCTCTCTCTTTCCCTGTTTCTACTGTAAATAATAACTTTCCATGTCTCCTTTGATTCGATATGGTTTTTCTTTTTAGGTTTTGTCTTTAAAAAAAGAATAGACGACGCATTATTATTATTATTATTATTATCACCATCGTCGTCGTCATCACTATTATCATCATGATTATTATGCGGCGGCGACGACGACGACGACGACGATGACGATCTCCCGTGCGTTACGTAAAAACTTTTAAAAAGAAAAAGAAAGAAATAAGGTTTTCACGTGACGCAACGTTTTTCTAACAAAAATTCACTTTGACGTCGTTTTAATTCCTCGAAATTAAATGTTTTTTTTTTTTTTTTTTTTTTAATTTCTTTGTCATTACACGAATAGTAATAATAATAATAATAAATAAATGGAAATTAATTTAGAAAAAAATTATAATGATATGTGCATTCGTTATTTTTTATTTCAACGGTTGGCAATATCGACGAATGAAAAAAAAAAAAAAACCGCCAACGATTATTTCATATATGGATTATGCATATATATACGTATATGTATGTATGTTAAATACGTGTAGTTAATTGTTGTTTGTTTAAAAACAAAATAAATAAATAAATAAAAATGGCTCAAAGCTTTATTGTTAATTTGATATTTTTATTAGAATGTTATTAAATATATTATATATTGAATAAATAAATAAATAAATAAAAATATATGAATGTTACTATTGATTGATCTCAATTTAAAAGTTTTTTTATTTTTTTTTTATTTTCCCGCCCCCTTCCTTTCCCTCCATTTTTCTTTTGACCTTTTCCTGATACCATCTCACGATGAGAATGATGATAATAATAATTTAAATTGTTAAATGAGTTGTTGGCGGCCAAGGCGGCGGAACTGGCCGCAAGAATCGGAAGCGTCGCAGGACCGATGGGGGTCACGGTCACGTGTCCCGCGAGAAGAGTCGACTGCGCACGATAGGCTCACGTTGTCGCAAAGTCAGGGTTGGGGGGTAACGGCGCGGGATCGCTGCCTCAGGCGCAGAGGAGAGGGGAACCGGGCGCGTGAATGTGCAAAAAGAGTCCGTTGCGCTCCTTGTTGGGAGGCCGGCCGGCCGGCCGGCTCAACACTGGCTCGGAGAGTATTCTTGCGGGGTGCCGGCCGTCAAGGTTACGCCCTTTTGTTGGGGAACCGAAACTGGTAGGATGGGGGGAAACGTTAGGAGAACCTCGTTGGGGAACCTCCGCGTGCCAGCCGAGAACGAACGGCTCTGCCGGTAGTTCTCAATTTCAATTTCAGTCGGTCAATTTAAACAGGTGCAGGGGGGCTCAAAACCTTTTACTAAACTTGATAGGGACGTGGTGCGTCGAGGTCCCGATGGTCCGGAGCCTTACGTCGTTCCGTCGGGAGGAGAGGGTTTTCGCGCCCGTACTTGGTTTGTATCCGAGGTCGGCGTGGCCACGATCTTCTTTTCGAGCTCAGCACTGGGTCCGAGACACCGGGAATTGTCCCGCGGGGAAGATTTTGTCATAGCAGGTTGGGAAACTCGGTTCTGGTTTCGGTTTACGCGTCACCAAATCGTTCGTTGTGGCCGACTGCTCAGACAGTGGCTGAACGAGCGTCAGTTCATCGTGTGCAATAATAAAGAAGAGAAGACGTGCGTGCGGTCCACCGGAGGGTCCACGATCAATTTTACGGTTTCGGACGGAGCGGCGACGGCGCGGGTCTCCGGCTGGGAGGTCCTCTCCGACTTCGAGTGCCTGAGCGATCACGCCTACGTGGCGTTCTCGTTTGGGGCTCCTCAGATCTTGGGGGGAGGGCAGTTTGCTCGTCCGACGGGCCTCGCGTCGTCCCGCCCCAGTGGAGTCTGAAATCGTTCGGACTTGCCGCGGAGGCCTGAAGAGATGAAGTTGCTCCGGGCACGAGAAGAAGCGTGCACAACAAGGCTCGGGGAGTCCGGAGCGACTTACGACGGATCTCGGACTCCTGCATGAAGAGGGTCAGTTCGCGCTCGAAGACGCGGAAACGGGCGAAGTGGACAGCGAGGTCGGAGAGTTGTGGAGGGAGTCCTGCCTCGCACGTCGCCGGTTCGTCGGCAAAAAAAGACAACTGATCAGGCGGGGAGGACGCTATGAGGACATCGTGAGTGACAACGAACTCGCGCGTTTAAAAGCGGAGTGGAGGGCTTCCCGGGTCCGGGTCCGACGAGCGATATGGAGTTCCAAGGAGGTGTGTTGAAAGGAGCTTTTGAGCGAAGTGGATTCGGATCTGTGGCGTCTTCCGTTCCGTCTCGTGATCAAGCTGAGGGGTTCGTCGGGACCGCTGACGGCCAGTATGACGAAGGAGTTTCTCGCAAAAGTTATCGCAAAGCTCTTCCCTCGCGTCGAACCGTTCGCGTTTCCTCCGACGGATTTCCCTTACGACGAAAATCGCGACACCGCAGTGACAGAAGGGGAGGTTCGCCTCTTCCTCGACGCGACCTCGAAGAGGCACTCGTCTCCGGAACCGAACGGCGTGCATTCTCGGCGAGTCCGCCGGGGTGCTGTGTGCGCCTCTCTTCGCGATCTACACAGCGTGTTTCCGAGACACTTCCGACACCGTGAAAGGAAGCTACCTAGTGCTGCTAGACAAACCGGGTAGAGATCCGACGACGCCGAGCGTGTATCGGCCGATTTGTCTTCTCGCCCTAGAGGGCAAGTTGTTCGAGCGCGTGATCGCGTCCAGAATAGACGAACATATACGCTCGGGGGGAGGACGGACGCGGCGGCCGCGGGAACGGACACAAACCCCAGTCGCGGTCGTGCGCCCCCTCCGATCGGAGGACGCACCAAAACGTCGGAGATATGACATCCGCCTGCCCTTCACAACGCGAGAGCGAAGTCGTGCGACGTCGCGGACTCGCAGAAACCCTCGACGCGGAAGTCGACCCTTCTCGCGGGACACATCGGCCCCACCTCCTTCGAAAGCTCCGCGGCCAGTTCCGCCGCCTTGGCCGCCCTGTTTTCCCCCTTGATTTTGAACACCGTCCCCCCGTTCGCGGACCTAAAAGAGTCGATTCCTAACTTTGCCAAATCTACGCGATCCGTCGCGGCGGCCAAGACCTCCGCGAAGGATTTAGTACCCTCCTTCCTGATCAATACCACTGATTTCGTGCTGAAGCGGCAGCCGGATCCGACTTCGGCTTTTTCCCCTGGGACATGGTGTACTCCTGCACCTCCTTACGGGAGGGAGCAGGAGCGGATTTATCGATTTTTTTCCTCTCACCTGCAGCGACTCGTTTTGCACACTTTCCCCCCTTTCGCGGCCGCACTGCGACGGAGCCGTCGCCGCTGGCGCCGCTCGATGGCTTTTTCTTTTTCGCCTTCGCCACCGACGCAAACGTCGGCATAAACGACCTCTCGGGTCGCAGCGCCATAGGTGAGGTGGCCGCGTCCCGGGACGCCGTCACCTACCTCGCGTTTGCGTTGACTTCTGGCACAGCCGTCTTTTGCGCGCCCGCCCTTTCCCCCGTTCCAGAAGAGGCCCGGTTCTCCTCCTCCCGTTTTTCCCCATTCTTTAATTTTTCGATCTGGCTCCGAGCCAGAGCGAGTTATTTCTTCAGCGCCGCCACGCGGGCGCCACCCTCGGAGTCCGCGACTCTCGCCGCGAGCTCCCGGACGGTCGCCATGACGAACGCCACCCCGTCCTTCAGGTTTGAAGACCCCCGAACGGCCGAGAGAACGCAGCGAGCCGCGTTCACCGCCGCATCGGTGATCTCGCCACTCTCCAGGCGAGCCAAACCCCCCTTCCTGATCACGGGGAGGCGGAACACGGCCTCCTCCGCAGCAGCTCTCCTTCCTCTCCGCGTACTTGGCTGCCTGGAGAAGAACCATGGCCTCCTCCTCCGCCCTACCGCGCTCCTCCAGCCGCGGACGCCCCTTCGGTCTAGAGGATATAACTATGCCCTTCAGATCCCTACTCAAACACCCCAGGTCTCCCCCCGGGCAACCCTCCTCGTCGACCAACATGTCGACCATCCGCCCTCCCCTGGACGGAACCGCACCCGAATCTATGATCGAACGCGAACCCGAAACCGAGTCAGTTCCCGAACCCGTTCTCAATGTTTTTGTCCCTTCACCGGCCGACGCAGGCTTCGGCATGGTTTTCGTCATTGCAGCAGGGGGTGGAATGAGGCCTTCAGTCGAGGGGATGAGAACAAAAAACACTCACACGCACACGCACCCGCGCAGGCAACAGACTACTGGAGAAACGCCTAAAAATTCCGGTTAGGCAACCGAGAGTACTTTGAAATATATGTGTTATGCAATCAGCAATACACAAATTGCTTGTTATGCAACTTTTTTTTTTTTTTTTTGATATCTCAGGAGAAATGCAAGTTACGCACAACCCCTCCGAAGAGGGAGTGTGGGGCTCGGTATGGGATTCGAAAGAAGGCCTAACCGGGAACCATACCCACTAAAACTCCTGAGCATGTCGCAATAGCGTGGCTTATATGAAGAGGGGGGGACCCCATCGTTGGGGTAGTACCTACATTTCAGTCAGTCCCCTCTCCGGGAAGCCAGAACGTTACCGTTCTACACGATTACTTTGGTGGGAGATTCGCCCTAGTCTCCGTTTCGCCGTTACCTCGGAGACGAGAACGCATTTCCCAGGACGCTCGGCAAGTCCCTTTCGGGAGTGTCCTCCGGTCCTTCGCTAGGGGGGGAAGGGATGGGAAACTCGCCTGTTTCCTGAGAATGCGATTGGATGGGGGATAAAGACTTACCGTCGTCTCCTGAAAAGGGCAAAGTTAAAAGTTAAGTGTTAGTTGATCGCATCCTCTATTACACGGGTAAACAGGATTGTGGGGAAAAGACAGACGAGGGATCGTCCGGGATCGACGAACCCCCAAGAAATGTTAGAAGTAACAGAATTTGACTTACCGGTGACGAAGCTAAGTTCGTCACCGTACTCCACGGATGATCAGGCGTTGATTGTTTCCTCTTCACCGCCGCTGCCGCCGTTGTTTTTCTTCTTTTTTCTTTTTTCCTGGAGCGCGCGACGCCGAACTCCGGACGCGACGCCGTTCGCGTTTGCGGTCCTCTTTCGTCCGTGGGACCGTTTCCGAAAATCGCGAGTTCGCGGACCATTCCCGAGGTCCGCGGAGCAACCTGTTCACTAAACCGCGTGTCGACAAATCGAGTCCTATGACCTCGACTAGCCGCTGCCTATGGACGTCCCACGTGAGACATATCGCGATCGTGTGTTCGACGTGGTCCTCGGGCGCACCGCAGAACCAACACTCCGCCGTCTCCTCTCTGCCGATGCGCGCCAAGTACGAGCCAAACACGCCGTGACCCCTGAGGACCTGAGTGAGGTGATAAGTCAAGTTTCCGTGACCCCGCTTCACCCATTCCCCCACTCAGTGGCCGAGAACGTTGATGATTTCCCTCCCGTAACGCTTACGCCCGTCGGTGAATCGCGTCTGCCACGTGTTGACCGTTTGCGAGCGAAGTTCCCGTGACGGTGACGTGACGTGACGTGGCGGTGATGAGCTGTCCTAGGCCCGCCGCGATCCTGCTCGCGATAGAGGACGAGTCTCTCCATCGCGAGGAAATCGAGCGGGGGAGTGCCCGACAGAAGACAAGACACCTCCGCCGCGACGTCCCTGTACGCCATCACCACCTTGTTCGCTCGAAACGCCTTTTGGAGTTGGATTGCCTTCTCGCGAAGAGGCCGAGCTGCCGAAACCGACTCGGCCCACATCGGAGCTCCGTACAGGGCCACGGAATGAACGACCGTCGCGTATGATCGCCTGACCTTGACCTGCGGTCCGCGCAGGTTCGGCATCAGACGTCCTAACGTCGCGCTGACGGCTCGGATCTTCGGTCCGAGGTGCGCCAGATGTTCCCCGAAGTGAAGACCGGAATCGAGAACCAAACCCAAGTATTTCAGTGAACCACCCACTTCGATTCTAACGTTGTCCACGATTATCGATAAGTCGCGAGAACGCGGATTTCGCGGACGATGAAACCCGCAAGCTTCCGTCTTTGGCAGAGACACCCGGAGACCGGTGTCCCGGATGGCTTCCACCGTCGCGTTAAGTCCCGTTTCAACGCGTTCGCGAACCTCCGCCCACCCGCGACCGGTCGCGAGGAGCAGAGTGTCGTCGGCGTAGCAAGTCAATGATACGCCTTCGGGAAGAACGGTCCGGGTGAGGACGCGGTCGTAGGCGATGTTCCACAGGAGTGGTCCTAGAACCGATCCCTGAGGCACGCCGCAGAACACGCCCTTCCCGTCGTTCCGACCGGTTTCTCGTACGCGATCTTCCTCTCCGAGAGGAAGGACCCTATCACCGACACGAGGTAATCTGGCACGGACTTCGACGTAAGCCCGTCCCTTATCGCGGACCAAGGTACCGTGTTGAACGCGTTTTTGACGTCGATGGAGACGGCGATCGCGACGCCGCCCCGGTGAAGCGTGTCCCGGATACCGGCGCACACGCGGTCGAGTGCGTCGGTCGTCGAACGGCCCGCCCGGAAGCCGTACTGATTCGGAGAGAGGTCGTTCCTCCCTCACCCTGATCGTAAGTGTTCGTCGATCCGGGACGCTATCACGCGCTCGAACAACTTGGCCTCCACGTCGAAAAGACGAATCGGCCGGTACGCGCTCGGCGTCGTCGGATCCCTACCCGGTTTGTCCAGCAGCACCAAGTTGGCTTCTTTCCACGGCGTCGGAAACGTCGCCTCTCGGAAACACGCGGTGTAGAGCGCCGAGAGACGCGCACACAGCACCCCGGCAGACTTGCCGAGAATGCGGTAATGCATGCCATTTGGGACCGGAGCCGAGCGTCTCTTCCAGGCCGCGTCGAGGAGAAGGCGAACCTCCCCCTCCGTCACTTCGGTGTCGCGATCGTGGTTCGCGTCGTGCGAGAGATCCGGTGGGGGAAACGCGAACGGCTCGACGCGAGGGAGGAGCTCTGCGATTACTTCGGCGAGAAACTCCTCCGTCATGCCGGCCGTAAGCGGTCCCGACGAACCTCTCAGTTTGTTGGTCACGAGACGGAACGGGAGACCCCACGGATCCGAATCCGCTTCGCTCAAGAGTTTTTTCCAGCACGTCTGCTTGGAACTCCATATCGCTCGTCGGACCCGGACCCGGGAAGCCCTCCACTCCGCCTTTAAACGCGCCAAAACCAAAGACCAAAACCTCCGCGAAAGATTTATTCCCCTCGTACCTATTTAAAACCACCGTGGCCGTCCGCGGCGTTTTAAATTTTCGTACCGAAGCGGCTGCCGGAGCCGACTTCAGCTTTTTCCCATGGGACTTTGTGGGCCCCTGCACTTCCTTTTGGGAGGGAGCAGGAGCGGATTCATTGACATCTTTCCTCCCGTCTGCAGCGACCCGTTTCGCGCTTTAGCCGTCTTTTCGCGGCCGCACCACGACGAAGCGGTTGCCATCGGCGAGGTGGCCGCATCTCGGAACGCAGTCACCTCCCCGCGTTCGCGTTCGGCATTGCTGTCTTTTCCCCCCACCCCAGAAGAAGCCAGGTTCGACTCCTCCTGTTTCCCTTTTTTTTCAACCTCTCGATCTGGCTCCGAGCCAGAACGAGTTCCTTCCTGAGCGCCGACACGCGGGCGCCGTCCCCGGAGTCTGTGATTATCGTCGCAATCTCCCGTTGCTTTACAACCTTTTTTTTTTTTGACCCAGGAGAAATGCAAGTTACGCACAAGCCCTCCTGCTGCAAAGGGAGTGTGGGGATCGGTTTGGAATCGAAAGAAAGCCTCACCGGGAACCCATACCCACTAAAACTCCTGGGCATGTCGCAATAGCGTGACCTATATGGAAAGGGGGGGAGACACTCGTGGGAGTGGAACCTACATTTCAGTCTCCCCTCTCCGGTAGGTCAGAACGTTAGCCGTTCCACATGATCACTGTTGGGGAGGTCCGCCCTAATCTCCGCTCCGTCTCCTCCTCGAAGATGAGAACGCACCTCCCGGGACGTTCGGCACCCCTTTCGGAGGTGTCCTCCGGCCCCTCGCCGTGAAGAATTGGACGAGAAACGCGCCTGTTTCCTGAGGATGCGATCGGGGCTGGGTTTTGAGACTTACCACGTCACCTGAAAAGGGAGTAAAAAAATAAATGTGAAGAGTTATTTGATCGCATCCTCCCTAACAGTGTGGGGAATAGAAAAAGGGGGACAGAAGAGGAATCGACCGGGGTCGCCGACCCTCGAGAAGAAAGAAAAGAAAAGAAGTGTGTGTGTGTGTGTGTTCGCCCGACGACGACAGGTTCGCGCCCGCGTCCTCACCCTCACCTTCGCGACCTGCCACGTCGCTCCCGCCTCCGCCGCAGGAGACGCGAGCTTCCGGAACCGAACGACCCGGACGGGTTCGCTACTCCCGACCGGCCCGTCCGTTTCCATCACCTGCGCGCCCCTGCCGATGCTCGCTCCGAGAGAAAGGTTGAAGACATGAACCTGTAAATCAGAAACATTAATCCCCGTTCCCCCCCCTCGACGACCTCGCGACGACCGAAGCTTGCCAGACCCCGGACCGCCGCGAAGAACGCCAACGCACCGAAGCCCGGACGAATCTCCCCCCGACGTAATCGAGAAAGAGATCCGGAGCCCGACTCGGACTACCGGGACAAGTCCTTTCCTCCTTCGTGCCTCGGGAGACGGTACCGACCTGCCACGTCGTTCCCACCTCCCCGCAGAGACGAAGTGAGCTTCCGGAGGCGGTGAGAAGTTCCGAGGTTGCCGGGCCGACGAAACATTCCCCGCAGTCCGAACACAAATAGAAGTGGCATACCAGAATGCCATAATTGGAATGGGAAAATACATAGAATCCCATCAAGAGGACCCTATCTTAGCCCAAGTTATACATGCAGAAGAAAAAACTACAAAAAAAGGAGTTCTGAAAAGGGCAAAACAAATTGTCCAAGAAAATAAAGAAAACGAGATAATGGAAGAAGAGCAACTTTCAACTTATGATAGCAAAGCCCAATCTCAGAAGAAATTTTGTAATATCTCCATTGGAGTAAGCCGAGAATATGGAATGGATGGATTACCCAAGAAGTGGTACAACCACATTGCGACCCCAGTTACGACCGCCCCTCCTCCCCAGGAAAAGAAAAAAAAATGAAAAATTTTCTTTACCTTAATATATATATATATTGTTATGATCCCGTACTCAATATTCACATTTTCAACTTTTTATAAACAAAAGACTGGCGACGAACTCAAATTGTTCTTCTTTAGAAGCGAAGCTTCTAAAGACTCCTTCTTTTATTTTATTTGCAAGTGTTTGCTCGAACATTCGAAACAGTTGACTGACGAAAGACAAAAGTAATATAGGCAAGCTACACAGCTTGGCGTTGGTTCATTTGATTTTTAGTCTAGCTGTAATAAGTTCTTGTTTATTAATATTAGTTTTGTTAGTGATAGTTTTAAGTGCTTGTTCATTACTTACAAAAATAAAGAACGAACCGAATATAACATATTAAAATTTTGGCGCAGTCGGTAGGATCATTCTGAACGACAAGAAACCGGAGAATTCTTAAGTAATTCGTTTCATGTTGGTGGGTTTTAACTCTTTATCAGAATTTCTTTATATTGTAAGTAGTAGTAATAGGTAACTCATTTTGTGAACAATGCCTAAACTTGATCAACCTGTTTTCAACCCATCCCAAATACCCCTTGATTTCTTGTGTAGTCTAGTTCCTAATTTTTTTTCCGGAGAAAGGAACCAACTTAATGCATTTATCTCTGATTGTGATAATGCTATCGAATTGTCCTCTGAAGAGAATAAGTATCCACTCTTCAGATTCATCTACTCCAGAATCACTGGTAATGCCAAGATTCGAATTTCTTTGTACGATTTTGATAATTGGGATGACGTAAAAACGAAATTAATTGAATTATACCAAGACAAGAAACCCCATAGTCAACTGATAAAAGAATTGATTAATCGCAGACAAAAATCAACATGTATCCACTGTGAAGATAACACAATAAAATTGATGGAAAAACTTAAAATTTTAGAAGTTACAGAATCCAAACTTGAAGTTAAAGAGAAAACAGATCCTTTACCAGAATCCAAACTTGAAGTTAAAGAGAAAACAGATCCTTTACCAGAATCCAAACTTGAAGTTAAAGAGAAAACAGATCCTTTACCAGAATCCAAACTTGAAGTTGAAGAGAAAACAGATCCTTTACCAGAATCCAAACTTGAAGTTGAAGAGAAAAGAGATCCTTTACCAGAATCCAAACTTGAAGTTGAAGAGAAAACAGATCCTTTACCAGAATCCAAACTTGAAGTTGAAGAGAAAACAGATCCTTTACCAGAATCCAAACTTGAAGTTGAAGAGAAAAGAGATCCTTTACCAGAATCCAAACTTGAAGTTGAAGAGAAAACAGATCCTTTACCAGAATCCAAACTTGAAGTTGAAGAGAAAACAGATCCTTTACCAGAATCCAAACTTGAAGTTGAAGAGAAAACAGATTCTTTACCGGGATCAATTCCTGCTCAAGAGGAAAAAGCACCCTCTACAAATTTATCTAAGAAAAAGGCTAAAGAAGCACCCTCTACAAATTTATCTAAGAGAAAGGCTAAAGAAGCACCCTCTACAAATTTATCTAAGAGAAAGGCTAAAGAAGCACCCTCTACAAATTTATCTAAGAGAAAGGCTAAAAAAGCACCCTCTACAAATTTATCTAAGAAAAAGGCTAAAGAAGCACCCTCTACAAATTTATCTAAGAGAAAGGCTAAAGAAGCACCCTCTACAAATTTATCTAAGAGAAAGGCTAAAGAAGCACCCTCTACAAATTTATCTAAGAGAAAGGCTAAAGAAGCACCCTCTACAAATTTATCTAAGAAAAAGGCTAAAGAAGCACCCTCTACAAATTTATCTAAGAGAAAGGCTAAAGAAGCACCCTCTACAAATTTATCTAAGAGAAAGGCTAAAGAAGCACCCTCTACAAATTTATCTAAGAGAAAGGCTAAAGAAGCACCCTCTACAAATTTATCTAAGAAAAAGGCTAAAGAAGCACCCTCTACAAATTTATCTAAGAAAAAGGCTAAAGAAGCACCATTACTTCCTAAAAATAAAAATAAGAAAAAAGGTCTAAAAGTAAAAGAAGAAAGATCATCCATACAGAATTCAAAACCTAAAAATCATCCTAAAGCTGAAATTCAAAAGGAAACAAAAATTTCAAATAAAAATATAGGAGCTACTAAAAAAATTCACAAGCATAATTTTGGGAAGCATACTAAAAAGCGGAAATGGAATTCCAGTACCAAGAAATCTAGGAAGAAAGCATCCATTCTTATGTCAACCGATTTTCACGAAGAGAGTATTCCTGAGGTAAAGCTATTTTTACTAAGTAAAGTTCACCTATCGTCTAATGAAAAAGAGAAGATTCAAACCAGTCAAAAATTAGCAAGAGGAAATCTAAATAAAAAACTTAGTCCTGAATTTAAAGATCCATACGAGGTCAAGAAAATATCTGGCAAAAACGTTTTATTAAAAATCCGTAACAAGGAAGTTACTTATCGCAAAACCGTGTTCTGAGTAGTTGATCTAAAAAGAGAGAAATCCAAAATAATAATAATTTAATCCTTTAATTTTTCCTCATACAGCTAATCATCATTTATTTTATTATTAATCCATTTATTCTATTTCTAATCATTATTCTATGTTTCCTATATAAAATTCTTGTATTTTTCAGAACTTATGTCAATTTTGTTTCGAATTTCATGTCTCTTGATTTTATTCTTTTATCTTTACTCTTTATGTACATTGTTCACTAACGAGTATTGCCTAGGAAAGGTTCTACTACTTGCAGCTATAAAGCTT
>NW_002987276.1:200894-202476 GCF_000006295.1 Pediculus humanus corporis | reverse complement strand
TTTCTCTGATGTAAAGACGCGGCTGTTTTTTATGAAATAAATAAAACAAAAATTATCATCATCATCTTCATCATCATTTCATAGAGTAATAAATAAATAAATTTGTTTGTTTTTACTTACTTATTAAAGTGATGAACGGTAATTTTGACGGATCGAAATTATTCTGATTGCAGGCTTCGTCGGGAACCTGTACGAGATTTGTCGATTGTTGTAATTCGATGACTGTGCTGTCGCGACGGTAAAAACCCAAACAAATGTAACCGCTATCACAGCCGTTTGTCACGTGAGCGATAACAATTGAATATTGAGGTTCAGTCTTAACTTCAGAATGACAAACCACCCGCATTTCCGCCGAGTTTGGTTTTCTTATGCCTGACGTATAAGGCAAAGTTACGGAACGTATATTACCTGGAAAAAAATAAATTTTTGTAGAATTTATTCGGATCTGTGGGCGTGGTTATGGTGCCATCGGTTACACTCCGCCTAAACAGGAAACTGATCGAAAAAGGATTCCGGAAGGTACGTAATAATAATGATAATAATAGAAGGTAACGAGTTGGAGGAAAGGCTGCTTGCAATCTATGATAGCAAAGCCCAATCCCAAAAGAAGCTTGAGAGCAAATGGGAACAGAAAAAGTTGCGTGGACAATATTGAGGAGAGTAAACGGTTCAGATATTAATAAGAACACCACGAACAGCTGGCTAAGGTAAGGAACATTGAAGGCTGAAACAGAAGCGTTTATTGCAGATGCTCAGGACCAAGCTGCTGTCGGAAACACTCAATCATTTAATTTCCGGTCGTTCGATATTGGCAAAGCATGAATATCTAGAGAGGCACAATAAAATCTGTAAGTATCTTTACTGGATACGGAATGAAAAGAGTAAAGCCACTGGAAGCCATGCCACATTTATTTAAAGGAAATTTCAAAAAGATTTTCTAGAATTTAAAAGAAGAAACCATCCAGTAAATGGCACTACGTGGGACGGCCCACATTTTTCGAAAGCAGCAGCACTATGGAATCGGGTATAGGAGACCTGGAATAAACGTTCAAAATCTCCGACAGGCACACAAAATCTCGTCGTGTTAAAAAGTAATAATAATAATAATAAATAATAACCTGTATTGACATCTTCGGTTATTTTTAAAGTTGCATTCTTATGTGAAAAATGATAAGATTTCTTATAGTCCAAAGTGTGCCAATGATGATGTTCGGTTATCCACGTCGGGTATTTACATTTCGTGTGAGCGTTTTCAACTGGAAAATAAAAAAAAAAAAAAATTCTCATAAATGTTAATAAACGTCAGCGACGACATATATACATATATATCCATACGAACCTTTTGTTAATCTCATGACCTTTGAACCTTCCAAAGCGGAAGGTAGACCGTTACACGTGGCATCTCCACTTTGTGCAACATTATACGAAACTTTCCTATCGTGAGTTTGAACTCTTTCGTATACGAAACACCTATAGGATTCTTCGTTTGTTTTTATTCTGTTGTGTGATAATTTTCCGACCATGTAACGAGTCGAACCATCTTTCCACGTTGCCAAACATTGAAGTTCTTCGACTTTAGAAA
>NW_002987276.1:152196-200874 GCF_000006295.1 Pediculus humanus corporis | reverse complement strand
AAGCTAAAGAAGCACCCTCTACAAATTATCTAAGAAAAAGGCTAAAGAAGCACCCTCTACAAATTTATCTAAGAGAAAGGCTAAAGAAGCACCCTCTACAAATTTATCTAAGAGAAAGGCTAAAGAAGCACCCTCTACAAATTTATCTAAGAGAAAGGCTAAAGAAGCACCCTCTACAAATTTATCTAAGAAAAAGGCTAAAGAAGCACCCTCTACAAATTTATCTAAGAAAAAGGCTAAAGAAGCACCATTACTTCCTAAAAATAAAAATAAGAAAAAAGGTCTAAAAGTAAAAGAAGAAAGATCATCCATACAGAATTCAAAACCTAAAAATCATCCTAAAGCTGAAATTCAAAAGGAAACAAAAATTTCAAATAAAAATATAGGAGCTACTAAAAAAATTCACAAGCATAATTTTGGGAAGCATACTAAAAAGCGGAAATGGAATTCCAGTACCAAGAAATCTAGGAAGAAAGCATCCATTCTTATGTCAACCGATTTTCACGAAGAGAGTATTCCTGAGGTAAAGCTATTTTTACTAAGTAAAGTTCACCTATCGTCTAATGAAAAAGAGAAGATTCAAACCAGTCAAAAATTAGCAAGAGGAAATCTAAATAAAAAACTTAGTCCTGAATTTAAAGATCCATACGAGGTCAAGAAAATATCTGGCAAAAACGTTTTATTAAAAATCCGTAACAAGGAAGTTACTTATCGCAAAACCGTGTTCTGAGTAGTTGATCTAAAAAGAGAGAAATCCAAAATAATAATAATTTAATCCTTTAATTTTTCCTCATACAGCTAATCATCATTTATTTTATTATTAATCCATTTATTCTATTTCTAATCATTATTCTATGTTTCCTATATAAAATTCTTGTATTTTTCAGAACTTATGTCAATTTTGTTTCGAATTTCATGTCTCTTGATTTTATTCTTTTATCTTTACTCTTTATGTAACATTGTTCACTAACGAGTATTGCCTAGGAAAGGTTCTACTACTTGCAGCTATAAAGCTTAAAATTATGTTCCTGATAAGAAGCCAATGTGAAGAGATACAACAGTCTACCATACAGAAGACATAGCACCTACTACTACTCAAGGAGTCTCAACCTGGACGGAACCATTCAGAACCCGACATAGGAAGCTGTCAAATCCAAACAAGAGGAGAAAACAAATTCTTTTTCAAATAATTGTTTTCCGTCTTAAGGGGGGAGGTGTTATGATCCCGTACTCAATATTCACATTTTCAACTTTTTATAAACAAAAGACTGGCGACGAACTCAAATTGTTCTTCTTTAGAAGCGAAGCTTCTAAAGACTCCTTCTTTTATTTTATTTGCAAGTGTTTGCTCGAACATTCGAAACAGTTGACTGACGAAAGACAAAAGTAATATAGGCAAGCTACACAGCTTGGCGTTGGTTCATTTGATTTTTAGTCTAGCTGTAATAAGTTCTTGTTTATTAATATTAGTTTTGTTAGTGATAGTTTTAAGTGCTTGTTCATTACTTACAAAAATAAAGAACGAACCGAATATAACAATATATATTTTTACTTCCTTTTTTTTTTTTATTATAAAATATCAATAATAATTTTATTCAAGTACACATGGTAATTAATGATTGAATATGGCTGGAATGATATTTATTTTTTAAATAAGTTTTAGAATTTTTATTTGCCTTTGATTACAATAATAATAATAATAATAATTAATAATAATAATAATAATAAATTTTATTATTACCATTCGCACACCCGTCCCATTCCCTTCATCCCCCCTTTCCTACTCACACTCACACACAGACACACAAGTTTTTTTTTTTGTTGAAAATTTAAAAATAATTTTTATTTATTATCATTATTATTATTAATAATTAAATTTTTAAAGACCCTTCAACATTATTTATTAATCAATCAATCATTTTTTTTAAATTTACATATAATAATTTTTATAATTATTTACACATATTTAAACAAACAAACAAATATATAAGAAAAAGAAAATGGATGTCACCCATAGTTTATTATTATTATTATTATTATCATCATTAATCATTTGATGTGAATTCCAAAAAAAAAAAAACAAATTTTCAATCAATCAATCAATCAATAAATCGATAAAAACCGATTAGACAACGACGTTTAGGCATTTTTTAAAATTAATTTACAAGCGGGTAAAATTTTTTTTTTTTTTTTCACAAGTGGGGGGAAGGGAAAATCTGACAAAAAAAATACGAAATTTACATCTTTTTTTTTTCATTATCATTATTATTAACAAAAACGAAAAGGAATGTTTTTTATTTATTTATTTATTTAAATAAAAATAAAATTCGTTGGAATGATTTTATTAACGTGTTTTATGGGTGCGTGAGTGCGTGAGTGAATACGTCACCAAAAAAACGTTTCGAATATATATTAAATAAATAATAAAAACGACGCCATTTTGATTTACAAGTATGTACGTACGTAATACTCGGTTAGTCAAATGAGTTTGTGTGATCGATAATTAAAATAATCAAAATGAGTCAAATGAGGATCTTTAATAAATATAAAAAAAAAGCTGCCTTTTCAAATAAATAAAAAAAAATGGCGACACACTCAATGCCCAAAATCACGATAAAATCTAATTACACGATTTTATTAATTAAATTCAATAAAAATTAAATATTTTTTTCTTTTTGTTTTATTAATTATTATTATGATGATGATGATGATGATGATGATGATGATGATGATGATGTACGATGTGTGGTGGGCGACGGCAATGACGTCAACGATGGCGACAACGATGGCAACGTTGCACTTTTTTTTTCTCATTAACATTTATATAATTTCACATAATAGTTTAACTGCCACCACGTTTATTTTATTTATTTTATTAATTTTACAAACATCCTTTTCATACATAACCTTGTTGTCGTTTTATTACGTCATTTCGTAACAATAATAATAATAATGATGATAATGATGATAAATAAATAATAATATGGAAATAATAATAATAATTATAAATTATTATTATTAAACTAAAACTTCTCTGTAATTTTTTTTCTTCTTCTTTTTTTTACCATCATTATCATTATCATTATTATTATTATTATTATTAATAATGATGACGACACTATTATTATTATCATTCGAACGTGTTGAAAAACAAAAATTTATTCATCATCTCGTTCCGTAAATTAATGTGATAAAAATCAATAAAAACAATAGCGAAGGACCCGCCATTAAATGACTGCTCGTATCCGCCGCCATTTTGGATTCGCATTGACCTATGACGATAACAAAAAAAATTTTTTGAGAATTTTTTGGAGGGAAAAAAGAAAAATGTTTAAAAAAAAAAGGTAAAAAAAAAAAACTCACCGACGAGAGTCAAATTAAATGCTTTTATACCATTTATACCAGGTTTTATGGATCTGTAACAACTTTCGGCAACGGTGGACATCATTAATTTTGTTATTTTTCTTTTACCACTTCCGGAATCGTGTTTCGATGACGATGACGATGATGACGATGATGACGTAAACGATATAGATGAAATGTAATTATTATTATTATCTTTTCCGATAGATTCGTTGCTGTCGTATCCTGATGCGGTCGTTATGAAACAATATCTTCTTGCTTCCGTTGATTTTCTCGATGCTGGACTTGCTATTAAGTAATAAGTGCCATTTTCTTCCCAACTTCCGTAACACGAATATACTATACAAAAATAGAAAATTATTTAATTAATAATAATAATACTTCTAAAACGATATATCGTTCGATATTATTTATATTAAAAAACCTGAATTTGTTTCTGGTCCGCAAGAACTTTGAAATTCCATCGTGTCACGGCCGACACCAGTACAACCAACGTTTAAACTTTCAAATTTTTCCGAATCGCATATTTTTATCTTATCATTTTTATCCGATAATGAATTTCCTTCTCTTTTTGTTATTCTTTTTTCCCGCCATTTTTCAACGTCACGACTTAATCTTCCGGTATTTTCAAAACCTTCGCTTTGTCCCACTACGACGTATCTACCCAAATGTGGACATTTTCTCTGATGTAAAGACGCGGCTGTTTTTTATGAAATAAAAAAAAAAAACAAAAATTATCATCATCATCATCATCATTTCATAGAGTAATAAATAAATAAATTTGTTTGTTTTTACTTACTTATTAAAGTGATGAACGGTAATTTTGACGGATCGAAATTATTCTGATTGCAGGCTTCGTCGGGAACCTGTACGAGATTTGTCGATTGTTGTAATTCGATGACTGTGCTGTCGCGACGGTAAAAACCCAAACAAATGTAACCGCTATCACAGCCGTTTGTCACGTGAGCGATAACAATTGAATATTGAGGTTCAGTCTTAACTTCAGAATGACAAACCACCCGCATTTCCGCCGAGTTTGGTTTTCTTATGCCTGACGTATAAGGCAAAGTTACGGAACGTATATTACCTGGAAAAAAATAAATTTTTATAGAATTTATTCCGATCTGTGGGTGGCAGGTTATGGTGCCATCGGTTACACTCCGCCTAAACAGGAAACTGATCGAAAAACGATTCCGGAAGGTACGTAATAATAATAATGATAAAAGAAAACGAGTTGGAGGAAGGCTGCTTGCAATCTATGAAAGCAAAGTCCAATCCCAAAAGCTTTTAACAAAAGGAAATTTAAAGAAAATTTTGAAGAATTTAAAAGAAGAAACCTTTCAGGAAATAGCGCTACGTGGGACGGCCCACATTTTTCGAAAGCAGCAGCTCCATGGAATCAGGTAGACGAGACTTGGAATAAACGTTCAAAACCTCCGACAGGCACACAAAATCTCGTCGTGTTAAAAAGTAATAATAATAATAATAATAAATAATAACCTGTATTGACATCTTCGGTTATTTTTAAAGTTGCATTCTTATGTGAAAAATGATAAGATTTCTTATAGTCCAAAGTGTGCCAATGATGATGTTCGGTTATCCACGTCGGGTATTTACATTTCGTGTGAGCGTTTTCAACTGGAAAATAAAAAAAAAAAAAAAAAAAATTCTCATAAATGTTAATAACATTAGTGACGACATACATACATATATATTCATACGAACCTTTTGTTAATCTCATGACCTTTGAACCTTCCAAAGCGGAAGGTAGACCGTTACACGTGGCATCTCCACTTTGTGCAACATTATACGAAACTTTCCTATCGTGAGTTTGAACTCTTTCGTATACGAAACACCTATAGGATTCTTCGTTTGTTTTTATTCTGTTGTGTGATAATTTTCCGACCATGTAACGAGTCGAACCATCTTTCCACGTTGCCAAACATTGAAGTTCTTCGACTTTAGAAAATTGAAAGAGAGAGAGAGACGGAGAGAAAAAGAGAAAGAGAGAGAGAGAGAGAAAAAAAAAAAATTAAAAATTAATATATAGGATAATAACGAAAGCGAGTGAGGCGAAAGTACAAAAATTTTTTCCTCCAACAGCAGCAGGAGCAGGAGGAGGAGCAGCAGCAGACGAAAAGAGGGGGATCCGTAAGGACGGTAAAAAAAAAACTGAAATGAATAATAATAATAATAATAATAATAATAATTTTACTCCTTCTCGTCGTAATTAAAACTCATCAGCAGGTAATAAATAATTAAAAAAAAAAGAAAAGTTTCTTTTTTTTTCCCTTTTAAGACTTTCATTTTTTTTCCTACTGCTGCCACTACTACTGCTGCTGCTGTTGTTATAAAAAAAAGGATCTTAATGATGAAAAATTAATTCTTTCTTCTTGGAGGTTTTTTTTTTTTTTGTTCTTGAGCTCGTTAAACTGATTTCATTTATTAAACATCATCACTGGAGCAAATCCCGCCCGGACTTTTTTTTCCTTTTTAAATTAATTAATTAATTTATTATTATTATTATTAACAATCTTACCCGTGCTTTCAGTACCGTGTACGTCGGGACATGCTTGATATCGAAACGATAATCTCGAATCGTCGGTGCACGAATCGATTCTCGAAACTGGATTCCCACATTCTCCGTTTCCTCTGATGATCGACGACAACAAAACAAAAAAAAAAAAAATTTTTTTTTTTTCATTATTAATTCGTGTGTGAAAAAAGAGAGAGAGAGAGAAACAACGTGGCAGAAGAAAAAGAAAAAGAAATTTTAAAATATTATTATTATTATTATTATTACTGTTTTTAATTAAAAATGATTCAAAGGAATTAATAAAAAAAGAAAAAAATTTTTTCTCTCGTCTTTTGTTTGTTTTCTTTTTTTCCCTCTTCCCCTCTCTAAAGAAATTCATTTTAAACAACCGACAATCGTCAAACAAACAAACAAACAAGAGACAACTGACAAAAAAGGGAAAAAATTTTTTTTTTGAAGCTCACAAAATGAGAAAATTCTACTAGAAAATATAAAAATTTAAAAAAAAAAAAGGAAGGAAAAAAATCTGAAACCCCGTTCAGAAATCAGGACCGTATTTAAATAATAATAATAATAATAATAGTCGCTTGTAAAAGTAAAAATAATAATAATAATAATAATAATAATAATAATAATAATAATAATTAGAAGAATAAGAAGAAAAATCATTTAATTTTTTTGACTTTTTTCTCACCTGTTGTAGGTAAAAGTAAATGGGGGACCTTTGAAAGGACAAGGTACGGGTCCCCCGATCGGATCCACTCTGAACATTGAATATAGAGTTGCATCTCCTGCAATTTGATTGCAAAGGTTGTCCAAACTGTCTTTTCTATCGCAGTAAGCTGAAAAAAATAAAATAAATAAAAAATAAATAAATAAAATTGTCGTCGACGCCTCTCCCTGTCATCATCATCATCATCATCGACGTATTAATAACAACATAAATTAATATTATCAATAAATAATAATTCATTAAAGTTTTATAAATATTTTCCAATGGAGTGAGTGAGAGAGAGAGAAAGAGAGAGAGAGAGAGAGAGACCCACGCCACACAAACGTCGTCTTTTTCTAATATATAAAATTTATTCCTTTGTGACAGTTTAAATCATTTAGTAACAAAACTAACACCCAATACCTATATAAATCAATCAATTTGTAAATAAAATTTTCATTTTTTACTTTCGTCACGTTTGTTTATGATGATGATGATGATAAACGTTATTATTATTATTAATAATTAATTAATAAATAAAAAATTGAAACGGAAAAAGGAAAAATGTTTTCTCAGCCCTCACCCCTTCCGGAAGAAAAAGGAAAGAATACGTTATTAGTTTAAACCTTTTTTTTCTTTTCCTCATCATTCCCGTGGAGGTAGAATAAAAGGAAAAATAAAAAAATAAATAATATTTTTTCCTTTGAGAAAATGGTTGTCAAAAAAAAAAAAGAAAAAAAACGAAATGAATTTAAGAGATTGAATATTTTTTATTTCAATCTTTTTTTTTTTTATCACGAGAGAGAGAGAGAGAAAGAAAAGTAAAGAAAGAGGAAGAGAGAGAGAGAGAAAAATGGAAAGAAAACGAGAAGGAAGAAGAAAAAAAAGAAGAAATAGGGAGAGAGAAAAATAGAGAAAAAGTTAACGAGAATGAGAAAGAGAAAGAAAAAAAGAAAGACAAAGAGAAAGAGAGACAGAGAGAGAAAGGGAAAGAGAAAGAAAAAAAGGAAGAGAGAGAGAGAGAGAGAGAGAAATGAACGTGTCACTAGCAGTTCAAAAAAAAAAAAACAAAAACGGAAACTATTTTAATTTTTTTTTTTTCTTGTAAGGTAGCCCATAAAAAAAAAATTTTTTTTTTTGAATTCAAAATCAAAGGAAAAATTTTAAAATCCTTAAATATACCATTTTAATTAAAAAAAGAAAAAGGAAAAACATGTGAAAGAAAAGAAAGGAAAAGAAAAAAAACAAATTAGAAGAACAAGAAACTAAAAAAAAAAAAAAAAAACGTCAAAGGAAAAATAATAAATGATGGATGACAAAAGGAAAAAGAAAAGAAAAAAAATCATTTATACGTCGTCGTTTCTCTCTCTCTCTCTCTCTCTTTTTAAAAACTTATAAATCGACGTGTAAATAGACAAATTAAAATCATTAAAAAAAAAAAAAAAACAACATTAATAATAATAATAATAATAATAATAAATCGTTTTTTCTCGGCCATGTTTTTTTTTTTTGTAAATTTCTAAAAGGAAAAAAAAAATGTCGGACGATTAATCTCGTTCAAATCATACAGACGCACGCACGCGCACTCGCGCACTCACGCACTCACACACAAGCAAGCAAAAAAAAGGAAATTAAATTAACGTTTATTAGAAAATTCAAAATGGCGGACGGAAATAAATTACCTTTTTTTTTTTTTATTCGGTGTGAAAATCAATCTTTTAATTATTAATAAAATTCACACTTACAACAATCGATCGATTTGTTGCGGTTGCCCTCCTCCTCCTCCTCCCCCCTACTTTCACATTCCGATCCCTCGACATTCCCCCTTCCCTCCCCTCTTCTCCTTTCACATTCCGATGACTCGACCATTTTCTCCTCTCCCCCCGCCCATTTCCCAAACACATACCTTTGTTATTTATCCTTCTACTTCCCCCCTCCATTTCCCCTCTTATTCATTCCCTCACTTTTCTCTCCCTCTCTCCCCCCATCTCCTTCTCGTTTCGTAACCACCGTAAATTACGTACGTGCGTGTGTGTCGCAATTTCAAACGTTTATAACCGGATATTCGTCGCCATTTTTCCCCCCTCCCCCTACCCGTTATTGTTGTCAAACGATTTTTTTTTTTTTTTTTTTTTTAAATATTAGTAATAATAGGTTGTTTAAACGTCATTGTTTTTCCATCGACCATTATCATTATTATTATTACGACTTTGATTTTTACGAATATAATAATAATAATTTTTATTATTCTTTTTTATCGCAAGTACGAATCGAATACGTAAAAATGACGTCAGACGTTTCAAAAAGAAAAAAAAGGAAGGAAGAAAGGAAGAAGAGGGTGGGGGGAGAAAAGAAGGGGAGACGGTGATGGTGGTGGTGGGATGAGTGAAAATAAATAAAGGAAAAAAAGTTGATCGTAAAAATATTAAATATGGCGAAGCGGGATTGTGAAAAATTTATTATTAAATAATAATAATAATAATAATAATAATTGTAAAGAGAGGAAAACTTTTAAATCCCGGGTTACCTGAAAATATGAAAAAACTTTAACCGCTTGTAACTTTAATTATCTGTTAATTAACTCGGGTAATAATTAATTTATTAGTAAAAATTTTATCGTTGTTGCGACAAAAAAATAAAAAAATAAAATTAAAAACGTTTTATTGATTTTCGCGCGGGTTTCGTATTTAAACAGAGAGAGAGAGAGAGAGAGAGAGAGAAACTCCTGCGGAAACAGGAAATTATTCGACTTCGAAACCGTAAAAAAAAAAAAAAAAAAAAAATTAAAAAGTTCCGGAATGTTTAAAAAAAAAAAGGTTTATATGCAATTTAAAACTGAAAAAATAAAAAAAGCAGAAGACAAAGAAAATTTTTACGTTCGTTAATTAATTATTTAATAAAATGAATGACGTTCATCATTTTTTTCATTTCAATTTATTTAAACTTTTTATTATTATTATTATTAATATTTTTTTTTTTATTCTCTCTCTACCACTCTCTCTCTCTGTCTCTCTCTCTCTCTTTCTCTTTCTCACACGACTTTTCACGTAATAAAAAAAGTTTTAAAAATCGGAAAAACAAAAAAAAAAATTGTTGCCGAAACTTGTTTTTCCCCTCACCCTCCCCACTTCCCCATCGAGTTCCTTTGATTTTATTTGGCAACCGTAAAACAATTAAAATCAAAAACCGCCATTTTTTTTTTTTTAATCTAAAATTTTTGGCGGGAAAGCGAATGGGTGGGGGTATGAGTGAAAAGAAAAAAATGAAAGGAAAAAAAAAAAAAAAAGAAAAATGCGATGGGATGAGATAAAACGAGAAAGAGGGGGAAGGGGAAAGTGTGGTGGGTAGGGGTGAGAGGAGGGGAGTAAGGGTTTGGGGGGGTAAAATTTAGGCAACCAAAAAAAAAAATAAAAATAAAAAAACGGAAAAAGTTTTCCACTTCAAAAAGGTTTTTTTTTGTTTTTTTTTGTTTTTTTTTTTTTTTTTTACACGAATGAGTAAAAGGAATTGTTGATATAAATGATAATAAAAATTCTGTAAATTTTTAATTTTCTTCCCCCTTCCCACTACTACCTTTCCCCCAGGAAAAATTCCCACTTTTCCTTCTTTAATTTTTTTCCCCTCCCCATCCCTTCATTCAACTCTTTCCATCGTTACGTCACATTCAAACTTCATTTTTACTTCTGCTCGAATGAATTCTTTTTATTAAAAAAGTATAAAATTTGATTAACATTTTTTTAGGCTCGTCTCCCTCCTCTTCCCCCCTTCTTCCCCCTATCTCCCTTACGCCCCCATCTCCCTCTTTCGCTCGCTTCGAATTCTGACGTTGAAATAAAAAAACAAAAAAATTCAAATTTTCAGGAAACAACCCACCCCCCTCGCTCCCTCACACAAGCAACACCTCATCTCCTTTTGCCTCTCGCTTCCCCCCTTCCCCATTCCACCTCCCGCTTTTCCTTCTTATTCTTTTCCGGTAATAAACGGTTTATCTATTGAAAATATTTCAACCGAAAACAACTTTTTCAATTCTCTTTATTAACAAAAAAAAAAAAAACCAAATTTACTACGAAAAATCCCTCCTCCCCTTTTCCCTCTCTCCCTCACCTCCCCGTCCCTCTTTCACAACCACTCTCACTTTCCCTCCTTCCCTCACTCCCCCCACCTCCTTTTTCTTCCTTTCTTTCTTTCCTTTTTTTTTTAATCAATTGCGTCACTTAATTCTTTTAATTATTATTATTATTATTAATATAACTCGATTATGAAAGAACGAAGAAGAGGGAGGGAGAATTTCAAACAAAAAATTGTCAAAATGGCGCGAAATTTTTTTGTCGTTTTAACTTCCGGTTGATTAATGACGTCATTTTTATCGAAAAAAAAAAACAAAATAAAATTTTCTTTTTTCTCTTTTCCTTCTTTTTTAAAATGTTAAATAATAATAATAATGATCATTAATGATGATTTAATGACGTAATGTAATGACGACGATGATAACGATAATGATGATGATGATTATTATTTATTTTTGAAATTTTATATATATATAAATAAAGTTAAATTGTTACGTCAGGGAAAAAGTTGTTTTTTTTTTGAAAATAATAAGAAAATGAGGAAAATAAAATAAAAAATAAAAAAGTTTATTTTTATAAACTTTTTTTTTTATTTTATTATTAAAAAAAAAAAAATTTAAATAAGGAAAAAGGAAAAAAAATAAAATAAAATAAAATAAAGCAGAAGTAAAAAAAAGGAAAACAAGAAAAAGTTTATAAAAAAAAAAAAGTAAAAAACAAAACATAATAAATTAAAAAAAAAAAAAAAGAAAACAGATAATAGGGAATATATAATAAAATAAAATATTTAAGGAAAATTTACGAATAAAAATAAAAAGTTTATAAAATAAAATAATAATAATAATAAAAATAATAATAATAATAATGATAAAGACGACAACAACAAAAACAACAACAAACGGCAAAAGTATAATACATAACCAGGAAAAAATGGCGCCTAAAAACTATTTTTTTCTTTTTTTAAAAAAGGTTTAAACGAATTTTAAAATGGTAAAAAGAAAAAAAGGTAAAAACAATGGTCAATGGAAAAAAGATTTAACAAAGGAAAAACGACGGCGCCTTTCACGAGCGACAGCCAACCAAAAAAGGAAAAAAAATTATTTGATTAAAATAAATTTATCATTTTGGTGGTGGAAAACGTAAAGCAGACGATGTTTATCCAAGGGAAAATAATTTATCCCGTCAAAATCTTATTTAAATATTCCAAATTTTCGAATTCAATCGAGTGAACATCACGGACATGTTGTCAAATAATAATAATAATAATAATAATAATAATAACCGAAAATGAAAATTTTAAAATTATATACAATAAATGAATGAATGAATGAATGAATGACGGAGGAATGATTGACGCCGAGCCTTTTTCAAAAACATTTTCAAAATGATTCGGGTAATAATCGAAAAACGACAAACTAACGAATCCCTCCCCTCCATCCCCTCCCTCTCTCTTACTCCCTTCTACTTCCCCTATCCTACTCCCTCCACCAAAAGAAAAACGTTAAAAAACGATAAATGAAAAAATAAAAAAAACTTTTTTTTTTAAATTTCGCGCCAAATTTAAAAAAGAAAAAAAAATCGATTCACTTCCTTTACGCTTTCCCGCCCTTTTCCCCTTCTTCTCCTTCTCCCCCTTTCTCCTCCTCTTCTTCCCCCTTCTACCTTTTTCTTAAATTCAAATCATTAAAAATTTAAGAAAAAAAATTTTCATTTTTTTTTTTTTACTTCCGTTTCCGCTTTTGATTAAAAAAAAAGAAAAAAGAAACAAACAATGTTTTTCCTCTGCTTCCGCTGCCGATCCCACCACCCTCCACTTCTCCTACCGTTTCTTTCTTTTCCCCTTCTATCATCTTTGACTTTTACACAATAAATATAATAATCGTAATCATTATTATTATTATTATTATCGCGGCGTCAGCGTCGGCGGCGGCTCCCTATTTTGACTTTTCCCTTCCTCCCTCCCCCATCAATTTTTTACATTAACTCGATATCGCATTTTACATTTAAAAAAAAAAAAAAATTTTCTAGAAAATTCGTCCTGATCGTCGTAAAAACATTTTCATTTTCTCTCTTTCTCTCTCTCTCTTTCTTATTCTTTTTTTCTTTTTTAAATTTTTTCTCTGTCTTTATTCCTCTCGTTCATTTTTGTGTGTTAAGAAAAAGTGTTGCCGTCGACTATTTCCGTCCGACAACGAGTGTCTGAATAAGATAAGACGACGATGATGAATGCATTTCTTAAAAAAAAAAAGGGGGGGAGGGGAAAATCTTTGCACACGTGACAACCGTGAAAAGTAAAAGGGGAAGGGGGTGAGGGCGGGGCTTAAAAGAAAAACGAAAGAAAAAATTTGTCGTTTATACAAAAAAAAAACGATGATTGTTGTGACGTCTAATAATAATAATTAAATCTTTTTTAAAAAAATCGAATGAATTAATGAATGACTGATTGAATTAATTAATTACGGAGAGATTTGGAAAAAATAATAAAAAGAATTATAACGGTCAAATAAAATGTTAAAAAGGGTCATCAGATGATCTCCTCTTCCTGTTTAAAACAACACAAATAAAAAAAAAATTCATTTACTTCCGGTTTTGTGTTTTTTACAGGTCGAATACACAGGAAATTATTTTCCTTTTTTTTCTTTCCTTTTTTTTCCTTTTTTTCCTTTTTTTTTTTTTTTTTTTTTTGCTTATTTGAATTAAAAACTTTTTAACGAATTCAATTTTTTTATTTTTTTACCCTTTCCCGTTTAAGTCCACGTTAAAGTTTTAATTTGTCTAAATCCACGATCGTGTGATGAAAACACATTCGCACATAAATGTGCCCCCTCCCCCCCGATTTTCCGACGTTAATTGATTTTAAATCAATTAAATTTATTAAAATAAAAAGAGATGGAAAATCTCACCACCGCCACCTGTGTAGATTTTTTTTATATTTTTTTTTTTTTACTTTCGTGAAATCTCCTATTTTCTCCTTCCACGTACTTTTTTCATTCACTCCCGTCCGCCATCTATCCATCTTTATAATTCCAAAACCTTTTTTTTTTTCCCTTTATTTTTACTGAGGGGCATATAAAAGAGAGAAAGAGAGGGGGAATAAAAACTCTGTAACTCGAATGCTTTTTCTCACGGTTCCCCATTGCTACCAACCTTTCCCCCCAAAAAAAAAAAAATAAAATAAAAAAAAAACAAAAAAAAAAAAATCAGCCTCAAGGGTTTTTATTATTATTATTATTATTTCAAAAAAAAAAAAAACTTTCGCATCAGGTACATTTTTTTTTTTTTCGAAAAGTTCGTAGTTGAATATGAGGGAATGAGAAACAGAGCGGAAAAAAAAAGAGTGAAAGAGAGATGGGGTGAGAGTAAGAGAGAGAGAGAGAGAGAGAGAGAGAGAGAATACGTGTGCATGAAATCGGAAAAGGACAAAAAAAAAAAAAGGGAAATGGTTGATGCAAAACCACTTTTAATTATTAAAAAAAAAAGGAAAATTATTATTATCATCATCATCATTATTATCATTGGAAAGAAAAATGAATGAAAAGCAGAAGAAAAAATTTTAATTTTAATTTTACTTACTTTCTTTATACTGCAAAACGTTTTGATGTTTTTCATGGATGACCATGCAACGGAAACAATTTTCCGATCTGTAAATATAAAAAAAAATTTCCAATCAATCGAATGATGACGTATCACTTACGTCACACATATTCTCTCTATCTCTCTCACACACATTAAAATTTCGTTTTCATAGCACGACACGACATAAAATACAAAACGGGAAATAAAAAAACCGTTTTGATTTAAAACCGGATGTTAAAAAAACTTGGGAAAAAAAATTAAACATTAAGCAGAAGACAAAAAAAAAAGAAAAAAGTCAAATTCGAAGTTAAACTTACGTAATATTAACAAAAACCGGAAGTGTTGCTTCTTTTTAAAAAAAAAAAAAGGCGGGAAAGTGAGAAAAATTTTGATTTTTTTTTGTATTTTGACGTAAAAATAATAAAAGACCGGAAATACGAAATCAATTTAATAATAATTTATTAGGTTTTTATATTAATAATAATAATAATTTCTTTCTTTCTTTTTCTTCGGGTTTCCGGTGATATAAATTTTTCTTATTTTTTTTTTTCAGTTTTTAATTTTTTCAGTTTCCCGTTTTAATTCTAATCACATAACGACAATTATAAAAAAAAAAAAAAAAAAAACTTTTATTATTACAACCGCAATAAATTTTTTTTTTTTTTTGTAAAATGGCGGCGGATACATTTAAAATGTGCAATGACTGCACCATTTGTTTTTTTTTTTTTTTAAATGTAATAATTCATTCGTTATTTCATTCTCTAGGAGGAATGGAGAAGAAAAAAAGAAAAAAAAGAAAAAACCTGAAATTATTATTATTATTAATACAATTAATGAATGCATTTCCGTAAAAATTCCAAGCGGGTATTTTAATTTGTGGTAATGACGTCAAACGTATTATTATTATTATTATTATTATTATTATTATTATTATTATTATTATTTTCAATTTATATGTGTCAAGTTGGGAGGATGAAAAATTATTTACAAAAAAATTTTTTCTAAATGACGAGAGGGAAAAAAGAAACAAAAAAAAAGGGGAATTTCTGGATGGAAGAAGAATTGATTTGAAGAGAGTAAATATGATAAGAAAAGTGGAAGAAACGAAAAGATTCGAAGAGGAAAGGTAAAAAAATAAATACCGGAAATAGAAAGAGAGTAAGGAATAAAAAAGAAAAGAGAAAGAGAATGAGAGATATAAAGCAAAGAGATTATGAGATAGAGAGTGAGGAAGTATAAAAGTAGGCAAAAGGCAAAGAATGAAAGAGAAAATATACAGGAAGATTAGAAAGAGGGAATAACAGAAAAGAGAAAAAAGAGAGATTAAAAAAAAAATAGAAAGAAAAAAAAGGGAGAGAATGGCGAAAAAAACAATTTTTAGAGAGAAAGAGAGAGTCGAATAAATAGTAGAGGAAGAAATAAAAGAAAAAGGCGTAGAGAGAGAGAAATAAAGCAAAAAGCGAATGAAATAGAGAAGGACAATAGAAAAACAGAGAGAGAGAAAGGAATAAAAAGAAAAAAAAAGAGAAAGAGCGAGATGAAAATAAAATAAATACAGAAAGAAAAAAAGAAAAGAGAAAGAGATTAATATAGAAAAAAAGGAGAGAGAGAATGAAGAATAAGAGGATTTTTAGAAAAAAAGAGAGAGAGATAAAGCAAAACGAAAATGAAACACGGAAGGAGAGTAGAGAAAATGAAGGAAGAAAGGGAAAGGAAAAGAAAGAAAACAGAGAGAAAGAGAGGAAGATTAAAAGAAGAGAAAAGGGATAAAGAGGTAGGGAAAGAAGACAAAAAGAGAGAGAGAGATGTAGAACAAAAAAAAAAACTTTTCTGAACATAAAACTAGAACGACCAAACGGTTTTCAGAGTTACTTGAGTTGTTAATTATGTTCGGTTCCACGATTCCAACACTTGAAAAAACATATTATACTAATATTATTATTATTATTATTATCATTATTATTATTATTTAATGTGTAAACTTCCGGTTTCCTTTTTTTCCCTTTTTTTTCTTTTTTCTTCACTATTGATTTTTTCCACTTTTAAAATAATACAAAAAGTTATAATAAAACACACGAGCGCGCACACACGCTTGAAATTTATTTATTTATTTACAGTGTTGCCAACTTAAAACGCTTTTCATCATTACCACCTTAAAAAAAAAAAAAAAATCGATATTTATTATAATATTAATATCCATCATCGTAATTCCTTTTTTTATTTTTCTGTTAACAAATCATTAAACTAATGCCACTTACTTTCCCCTCCCTTCTTTTCTTCTTCCTACTATTAGTTCTACTTACACGTAAATTTATATAATAAACGAATTTAATTTAATAATAATAATAATAATAATAAAACACGAAACGAATGAATTTTATTAGAAAATAAAAAAAATTTTTTTTTTTTTTATAGGTGATGAAATGAAAATGTTTAAGAGCCGCCATAATCTTATTATAGTTTCTAAAACATTAATAAAAACAATTTTATTGACAAAATTTATTTATTTATTTATTTTATGACTATTATAATTTTTATCTTTTTTTTTATTTATTATTATTGATAAATTTTATATTAACTTTCTAGTGACACGTACACTTTTTTTTTTTAAAAAAAAAAAAAAAAGGAAAAGTCGTTAACGAGTTAAAGTTTAATTTTATTTTTTTAAAAAAGTTAAATTACTGGATTATATAATTTTAATACGAGATATTTTTAAATAACAACAATTGATTATCGATCGATATATCGAACGATATATTGAAAAACTCTAAATTTATTTTTATTTATTTATTTTTTTTTTTCAATTTTTTTTTTTTATTATCATTTTCGTAAACTTAGTTTAATATTAATAGGAAGGAAAACAAAGAAAAAAAAAGAAATATGAAAGAAAGAAAGAGAAAGAGAGAGAATGAAGTGAAAACAGAGAGAGAAAGAGAGAGAGAGAGAGAGAGAGAGAGAGAGAGAGAGAGAGAGAGAGACAGTAAATAAATCAATGCATAAAAAAAATGATAATAAAGTAAAAAAACAAAAAAAAATGAGTTTTTTTTTTCTCTCTTTCACTCTTTTCAATTTTCACTCCGTGTTTTTCACCGCGTAAAAATTTTATTTTTCTTTCCCCTTCCCCCTCCTCTCTCTCTTTCTCTCTCTCTTTTTTAACCGAATTCACAAAAAAAAAACTTTTTTTCTCCAGGAAAAAATACTTTTACGTTTCATATAATTTGTTAGAATTTTTTTTTTTTTTTTAATAATTTAATTTAATTGGGCGAAAATATTATTATTATTCTTTATAATCTTCGACATTTAAATTATAATAATAATAATAATAATAATAATAATAATGATGATGATAATGATAATAAATTTTTAAAAAAAAAAACATTTCGCGAAGACGATTATAAACACTTCATAAAAATTTAAAAAACGAATTCGTGATTTCTCTCCCCCCCTTCCTCTTCCCCTCCACCTCCTACTCTTCCCCCTATCCCTCCCTCCCCAGTAACGAAATGGTAAAAATTTTTACTTAAATTTGAAGAGAAAAAAAAACAATTTTCCAAAAAATGTTTTTAAAATTATATATATAAGATTCGATATAAAATATTATCATCCGTCGTCTCCGCCATTTTGATTTCCCCTCTCCCCCTCCCCAAAAATTTTCTTTTTGTCTTATGATTTAATATTTAATACGCGATTTATAAAAAAAAAATTACTAAAACTAATTGGTTACTAATAAAACAAATTTAAAAAAAAAAAATTAAAACTGCATTTAAAGGAAAAAAAAAAAAAAACGTTAAAAAATTTTCCTTTTTAATGATAATAATGATAATGATAATAAAACACACATAAAATAAATTTTAATAATAATTTTTTTTTCTTGTTTTTTTTTTCGCGGCGGTTAAATTCGAATAAGTTTTAATTTCCCGTTTCCTTTTTTTATTACCTTCCTTTCCTTTTCTATCCTTTTCTCTCTTATTATAAATAAGGGAAAACAAAGGAATCGTAAAAAATAAAATTTAAAACTTTTTATTTCGTATTAAAAGGAAAAAACCTTTTTTGCGAAATAAAAATATTCGAAAAGTAAAATTCCACAAAAAAAAACTACACGAAAGAGAGAGAGAGAGAGAGAGAGACGGGGAGAGATAAAGGAGAAAATGAGAGAGAAAAAAAGAGATAGAAAAAAAAAAACTTTTGAATTCGACCATAGACGTTTAGTACAAACGTAAAAGAAAATTTTAATTACATTCATCGATTACAAACTAACGATTGGTTTTACTCTATGGTCTGTAATATAAAAAAAAAGACGAAAATTTAAAATGAATTAACACTCTCGTAAATTAAAAATATTCGACTTGGGTCATTTTAAAAAATTTGTTTTTTTTTTAAAATTTTCCTGATAATAAGAAAGAGAAAAGAGAAGTGGGGGAATGGGCGAAAAATGGGGAATAGAAATAGGGGAGGGATGGGAGGAAGAGCAAAAGGAAAGGGGCGGGGAAGAATGGGAGGAGTGAGAGTGGGAAGAGCGGGAGGGGAAATAAAAGAATAATTAAATGTCGCATGAAAAGATTTCATTTTGGGGAAAAAAAATTTTTTTTTAATACCCATTCGTCAGCCATTTTATTTTTTTTTCCCGTACGTAGTCGTAATTGAAAACTTTAAAAAACGGAAATGAAAATTTTCAAAGTTATTAAACGTTTTAAATAAAATGCATTCTGCACTTAAAACTCCTTCGGGCCACGACATTTTTTCCACGCACGCGCACACGCACACACATTTAAATCCACCGCAATAATAATAATAATATTTTTTAAAAGCCTAAAAAAAAAAAATTTCATCGAATTATTTTTATTAAGCAACCTCAACATTAGTTTAAAACACAATAGTATTAATAACAATAATAAAACCGGAAACGGAAATTTCGGATTTTAAAAGAAAAAAAAAAAAAATTTATTAATGCGTGCAAAACTTCCGTTCGTTTTTTTTTTTTTTTTAAATCAAAAAAATTTTTTTTTTATTTATTTTGCCTTTTTTTTTTCCTATCGAAACCTTTCCGCCATTTTTATTTTTTTGTTGTCTTTCGCAACCGGATTACTATTTAGGTAGGGAAAAAAAAGGGTCAACTACTACTATAAAAAAATGTAGGAAATAAACAAATGTAAAAAAAAAAAATTTTTTTTTTTTTGCTTTCCTCTCGTGTTTCTCCATTTCCAGTTTTAAATGAATTATGTATTGCATTAAACCCTTTCTGAACAGGTTTGGATAATGTTTTTTTTTTCGTGGAAAGGGGGGAAGAGGGAGGAGGAGAGGGGATGAGAGGGAAGAGGAGGCTTGAAAACGACGAGAGAAAAAAACCGCGACAAAGTCTATTTCGAAAAAGGGAGAGTAAAAGGGAGAGAGAGGAAGAAAGAAAAGGTTTTTTTTCCCTTCCCCCTCCCCTATTCTTCTATTTCATCTCTTTCTCTCTTCTTTACCCTCCCCCCCTCTCTCTCTCTTTTAAAAAAAGGTTCGTCGCGAATAAAAACGAAATAGATATTATATATTATACATAATTAACTTGGCAATTTTAGCACGACTATTTTTTTTTTTTTTTTCTCCCGAAGAAATAAAATAAAAGAAAATCATAATTTAAAAAAAAAAATGGCGCTTCTCTCTCTCTCTCTCTCATAAAATTTCCGAGGCCCTTTTTTTCGGTAGGGCCCAAAAAAAAGAATAAAAAAAACAAAAAACAAAAAAAAAAATTTTTTTTCGAGTTCGTAATTTTTTTTTTCCGGGGGGATTTTTGAAAACGAATCGTACGCGCACGCGCACACCCATGCACTTCATTCAAAATGATTATAATAAATAAATAAATAATTAACGTAAATAAATAAATAAACAAACAAACAAACTCACGTGTCTTCAATCATGTATTTATCATTTGAATTTTCAATGCATCTTCCTTTTGTTTCTATCCATGATGAATTTATTGTTAAAAGATTTTGTACGCTGCTTATAAACCATTTACCAACCCATTCATTTTTAAATTCGCAGCCACCTGTAACGAAAAAAAAAAGAAAAAATTTTAATTTTAAATAACGAACATTTCGATTGTGACGTCATTTCGCGTCATTATTTATATATATATATATATATATATATATATATATATATATATATATATATATATATATATATATTTTTTTTTTTCCTTTTTCTTGCTCTCTCTCTTTCTCCCTCTCTTTAACTCATCGTCGATTTTTCCTACTTCTATTTCTGCTACTAACTTATTTAAAAATAAATAAATTAATAAAATAAAAGACGATGAATAATTTAAAAAATGAAAAAAAAAAAAACCGGAAGTAAGGAAAAATCCGAAATTGAAATTATCATTAAAAATTAATACAGTATAGAGAAAATAATTAATAATTTCGACCAATCAAAAATTTAGAAAATAATTTATAATTTCGACCAATCAAAATCGAGGATTTGTTTATAAACGTTAAATTATTTAAAAGCGCGTTCAGAAATACCCGAACAAAAAGAAAAAAAAAAAAAGAAAAGAAAGATTTTTTGAATTTCCTTTCTCTTTCTCTCTCTCTCTCTCTCTCTCTCTCTCTCTCTCTCTCTCTCTTTTTTCTTCTTCTTCTCAATTTCTCGAATAAAAAAAAAAAAAAACAGGAGCATTAAAAAGGGTGAGTCAATAAAAAAAAAAGCGACCATTGAAATGAAAAACAAAAAAAAAAAAAAAATAATAATTCTTCTCGAATTCGAGGGACGCCATCTTTAAAAAAAAAAAACCGTTATTCGAAGGGTTTAATTAGCATTATGTCATTTTCTTTCTCTAAAAAAAAAAAAAGAAAAAGAAATTTTTAAAAATTACATTTCAAATGATTGTTTAATAAAGCTGTGGTTGCAACAACTCCCCATCGTATCGTCATTTTCCTTTTTTTTTTATTATTCATTTTTCTACCCTTTCACCCTCTCTCTCTCTCTCTCTCTCTCTCTCTCTCTCTCTCATTTAAGACGCCATATTGTTTTTTATTTCTTATTAAAATTTTTCTTTTTTTTTTCTCCTTCGTCATGCTTTTGGGTTTTTTTTTTTTTGTAACGATCGAACGAACACGATGAAAACATCAATCGATTGTCATGTGTCCAAAAGGGGTGGCAATTACTTAAACGATAAACAAACAAACAAACAAAACGTCGACACACCTCTTAAAACGATTATAATTACGTTTGATGACAAAACAAACAAAAAGTAAAACATAAAAAATTACGATAAATATTTTTTTGATCGTATTGAGTAGACGGAAACGGAAATAAAAGAGGATTAAAAGAGGGAGGTGTTCGGGGGAGGGGGTTCATCGAGAGGAGGGAGTTGAATATCAATCCAGATCTCATCATCCAAGAGTTAAATCGGTGAAAAAAAAAGAAAAAATTTCGGTTCCTTTTTTTTTTTGTTAATTTACGACATTTTTTGTTTAATTATTTACACGACAAACAAACGATTGGAGAGACACTCGACGTTGGTTGTTCTTCGTCAAAATTTTCCAGGTTGGAAACAATTTTCGACTCGAGTTAAAAAGAAAAAAAATTTAAATTAATAATGATAATTAAACAACAAGAACCCAAAAAGTACACTCGAGAAAAAAAACGGTTTTGACCTCGTGTGTGTGTAAATACACGAGAAAAAAGGAAAATATTAAAGTAAACAAATTTCGAACGTGGAAATAACGCGACCGGAAACGAAAAAAAAAAAAGTAATTTCGTAAAAGTGACTCAAGTTAAACCTCAAATTACGCTTTGTAATGATTTCCCCTTCCCCCTCCCCGGTTGGGGGGAGGTGGGAGAGGTAAAATTTTTTTAATGTGTGAATCACTACCCCCTTTCCCTTCCCTTCCCCCCAAAGAAAAAAAAATTAAACGATCGTGTCATTAATAAATTAAATGATTTAATAATATTCGTCGTTGATAATTAATGTCGGCCGTAAAAAAAAAAGTTTACATATTTCATTTTTTTCTTTTTTTTTCTCTCTCAAAAAATTTAATTAAATTTATAATTAAAATAAAATTAATTTTTTTAAACAAGAAAAAAAAAGGAAAGACAAACGAAAAAGTAAAAAAAAAAGGAAAAAGAAAAACAAAAAAGAAAAAAAAAGAAAAAGTCGTTAAACCCAGACATTACATCCACACTCACGACGTATTTTTATTTAATATTAATTAAAATTTTTTTTTAAAAAAATGACGTGTCATTAGAACACGTATTTAAAATGTTCGATACAAAATGTTGCATCCACGATCGGTTTAATTTTTTTTTCATCGATCCAAATCGACTTGTTGCTTTGTTTACTCATAGAGAAAATAAACAAAAAGAAAGGAAAAATTCATCTTTCCTTCATTTCCTGTTGTTCTCTTTATATTTCTTCCCTCTTTCTCTCTCTTTTGTGCATTCGTAGAAAAGCGGAGGGTGGGAAGTGAGAGCGGGGATGGCAAGTAAAGGGGTCATTGACCTTAGTGGCAAAAGTTATTTAAACTCGAAAAGAAAAAATTAAATGAGAAAATTTTTTTTTTTTTTTTTAAACCGAAAACGTCGAAAGAATCGAAAATTAATCGCGAGGTAGAAAACGGGAAGAGAGAGAGAGAGAGAGAGAGAAAGGGGAGGAGGAAGGGAGAGGGAGGAATAAAGAAAGAGTAAAACATACCGAGAGAAAGAGAAAAATAAAAAAAAAAAACTTTCGGACCAGAAATTTTTCATTAAAAATTTTTGCGGGTTTAAACAATTTAACGGAAAAGTTTTTTTTTTTTTCTCCATTTTTCTTTCTTCTTCTTTCTTTCTTTCTTATCTCCACGTCATACTAACGATCTTTTACGTATTTATTTTTATTTTATTTTTTTCGTCATAAAATTAATTAAATTTAAAAACTTTTTTTTTCCATCCCTCCTTCCATTCCCTCTCTTATCCATTTAAATGATTTAAATAATAATAAAATAATGAAATAATGATTATTATTATTATTAAGATGATAAAAAAAAAAACAAAAAGCATTATTTTTTTAAATGACTTCATATTATCTCCTGCCACGTCATCGTCATTGTCGTCCTCAGACAATCCTTTTTATTCTTTTTTTTTTTAAATTAATAAATTAAAATGATTACAGCATTTAATTTTTTTCTTTCTTTTTTTCTTTGTTACAAATCTAAATCACATTATCATCATCATCATCATCATTATTATTATTATTTCACTACGTCGGATGTTAAATTTCATTTTCGCGATTTAAAAAAAAAAAAAAAAATTCTTTTTCAAAATGGCGGATTGTAAAAGTTTTTTTTTTTTTTTTTGTAAAACTCAACCGGAAATAAAAATTTTTTTTTATTTTATAAAATTGTGAACAACTGACCGGAAAATAAACAAAAAAAAAGGAAAAAAAAGAAAAAAAAATTAATTAGGAAATAAAAAAAAAAGAACGTGGAACTAGATAAAGAAAAAAGATAAAGTTAATCAACGCTCCTCCTCTCGTTGCAATTAAAACGTAAAAGACGTAATTTTAAATTATTTTCATTCGTAATTTTTCTCTCTCTCTTTCTCTCTGCATCCCTTTCCATCCCTCTCCTTCCCTCCCTTCCTCTTCCTCTACCTCTCGTCTCGTCTTTCTCTTATACGATCGGACCAAACTTCAAACGATTTTCATTATTTATCCATCTTTGAAATAAGCAAAACCTTTTTCATTTTCCAATTTTCTTATTCCATCTTATTTTACTTACTTACTAACGTCTTTGAATTTTATATAAAATAATTTTCTTCAACATTTCAAAATGGAAAAAAAAAAGAGAGATAGAGAGAGAGAATTCGAAAGAGAGAGAAAGAGAGAAAAAGGGTTTTTTTTCCAATTGGTAAAAACTCGACCGACCGTCCGTTCAACCCAACCAAATCGGGGAGGGGCCCTTTTCTGCATTTTACAATATTAAAAAAACAAAAACAAAATAATAATAATAATAATAATAATAATGATAATCACGATTTTCTTTTTATATTTGTAAAAAAAAAAAAAAAATTCTTCTGCTTTTATAATTTTAATAACAAACTTTGGGTTAAACCTAATAAAACAAGTGCAACTAATTACGGTTCTCGCCACATTAAATTTAAAGAACATTCAATAATAATAATAATAATTTCTCTCTCTCTCTTTCATTTTCTTTTTTTTTTTTTAAATAATAACAACAGCAAGTTAAGAAAATATAAGGAAATAAAGGAGAGAGAGAGAGAGAAACAAAAAAAAGGGTTTCCTTCAATTTCAAATAAAATTATTATTATTATTTTTCTCGTTTTTTTTTGTTTTGCGACGACCTTCTCCGTCTATAAGATAATGTAAAAAAAGAGACAAAGCTACATATACATATAAAATGAGAGAGAGAGAAAGGAAAAACGCGTAAATTTAAAAAAAAAAAAAAGAAAAAGAAAAAAAAAACGCGTGGAAAAATTTTAAAAAAAATTAATTTTAAATCGTTATGAAATCGTTAAAATGATTTTAAAAAGAAAATGAAAAAAATCGACCAATGAAAAACGTTCGATCGACAACTCGCTACGTGATTGGTTGGTTTTTTTAATGACGTAATAATTACGCAAAACACGTAAACATATATAAACGCGCGCGATTGTGTGTGCATACGACGTAATAATTATTTTGTCATCCGCATGCAGTTTTCCTTTTCGTATTCTTTCATTCTTTTAATTCCTTTTTTCCTTTTTTCCTTTATTCCTTTCTTTCCTTTTTTTTTTATTAAAACTTAAATAAAAGAAGATTTAAAAACCGGATTTTTTTAATTTTTCATTATGCACACACACCTTTTTTTCGCATAATATTAAAAAAAAAGAAAATAAAATCATAATAATGATAACAACGACAACAACAACAACAGCAACAGCGGCAAAACAAAAACTTTTGTTATTTTTTCATTGAGGCTGGATTATCTAAGATTAGAAAAGGATTAAATTTGGTTTAGATTTTCTCGTTTTTTCATTTTATTTTTATTCGATTTATATTTTCACCGCTCGCAAAATTCTTCTTAATTTTTAATATATATTAATATATATAAATATTTTCTTTTTCTAGAATTTTCTCGCTTCGGTTAATAACAAAAATAACAACGAAGACGACGACACCAAAAACCGAGAAAACATAATGATATTAGTGAGAAAAAAAAAAAATTTAAGTTTTTTTCTTTGCATTTTAAAAATCCCTTCATAATCATAATCATCATCATCATCATCATCATTATTATTATTATTATTTTTACAAAACGTAAAAAACCGATTAGATACACGCAAACTCGCACGCGCAGATAATAGTAATAAATAATATTAATAACAAAAGAATTTTTTTTTTTTTTTACTTTCGAGACTCGTTTTTTTTCCATTCGTTCGATTTTATCCGACGCCATTTTGAAAAATGCAAAAAAAATTTTTTTTTTATTTTCGCCATCAAAGTAACAAAAACAAAAAAACAGTAAATTGGATCCGGTTTGTTATACGAAACAAAGGAAAACGCGAAACAAACGTGAAAATTTAAAAAAAAAAAAAAAAAAAAAAAAATTTATTCGATTAAAACGATGACGACGATTAACCCTCAGGTAATGATGATGATGATGATGATGATGATGATGATGATGATGATGACGAGCGAGGAAAATGACAGAAAGGGAGGGGAAAAAGGAGGGCAGGGGGTGAAGGAAGGCGGAAGAGTCAAAAAAAGCAGAAAAATTTAAACACACATACAGAAACATAAATAAATTCATTCATTCATTATCAAAACCGGGATAAAAAATTCACGTGACGTCATTAAATCGAATTTTTTTTCTTTTTTTTGCTATGTGTAAAAAGCGAAAGGAAATGACGTCATTAACGAAAGTTTAATTATTTATATATGAGGAAAAATGAAAAAAAAATGAAAAAAAAAGTCATAATAATACAAAAAAAAGGTAAAGAATGAAAGGAAAAATGGAGGGGAAAATGTTAATGATGATAATAATAATAATAATAATAATAGTTTGATAAAAAAAATGGACAAAATGTAAAATCGATAAGAAGAAAAAAAGGAAACTCATTGCGCACCTGTTGAAACTTTTCCGTTAATTCAAAAGAAAAAAAAAAATTTAAAATAGTTTTTTTTTTTAGAGTTTAAACGATGTTCCATTATCCTCCATTTTGAATTTTTTTTTTTTTGCTTCTCTTGCCACGACGATAAAAATCGATTCAACCTCTTTTTTTTTTTATTACGATCATTCCTTTTTTTTCTCTTTTTTTTCGAGGAGGGGGGGGGGGTTTGTTAAACATATTTTGTTCCATTTTATTTGTTCGTTTTGCATTTTGTCCATTTTAACCTTTTAACATTTTTTTTCTTTCTTTCTCTCTCTCTGTCTGTCTTTTTCTCTCTTTCTTTTTTTCTTCGTAATTTCCCTTTTTCGTCTTTCTCTTTCCAACTTTTTTCTTTTTTTTCCCATCTTTTTCTCTATCGTTCTCTCTCCTTCTCTTTTCCATTTTTCTTTTTGCTTTTGTCCCTCTTTCTCTATCTTCTTCATTTCTCTCTCTTTCTCTTTCTTTTTTCCTCCGTAATATCCCTTTAAATCATTGTCATTTCCATCTCTTTCTCTATTTTTCTCTGCCTCTATTATTCTCTCTTTGTCTTTCTCTCTCTTACTCCTTTCTTCCACTTTCACTCTCTCTCACTACTTTTCCCATTTCTCTCTTTGCCTTTCTCTCTCTTCCTATCTCTTTCTTCCTCTTTATCTTTCTCTGTCTTTCGGCTTAATTCTCTTTGTCTTTTTCTAACTTTTTCTTTTTCTCTCTCTCTCTTTCCTTCTTCTTTCTTCGCCTTTACTCCTCTCTTTCTCTACCTTCCTCAATTTTTTCTCTTTTTCCCTCTTACTCCCTCCTTCTTCTTCCCTCGCTCTCTCTCATTCTCTCTCCTTCCTCTTTTACTCTTCTCGAGTCGAGTGTGAATGTGAAAAAAAAAAAACCGTAAAATATAAGAACATTAAAGCGTTTTTTCAAGGCTTTACAAACATTTCCGATGTTTTTGTTGTGTGTCGACGTCGACGACGACGGCAGACTACCTACCTGTCGGTTTGACAAATAAAAATTTTTTTTTTTTCTTTTGTTTTGTGTAAAAAATCGATGAAACATAAAAAATCATTCACGGTTGAGAAAACGTCGCCGTCTCGGTAATAAAATTTCGTCGCGGTTTTAAAAAAAAAATTTATTTAAAGTCACGATCGTGGCGGTGTTGCCGACAACCATAACAACAATCACAACAATAACAACAAACACAAATTGTAAAACTAAAAATGTATTTCCTTCCCCTCTCCTCATTTAATTATTAACCATTTCTTTTTTTTTATTTTTTTCCATCATCACCATCACCGCCGGCACCACCACCATCATCATCATCACTTTCCATATAGCTCTTTTCCAGGTTCGCAACAAAAAAAAAAAAAAAACTACACGTTATGTGATGGAATCTTTTTTTTCTTTCTTTATTCTTAACAAAAGCTTTTCAACACTTAATAAAATAAATTGTATCAAAAACGAGAAAAGAATGAACAAAAAAAAAAGGAAAAAAAAGGAAAGCAACAAAAAAAAAAAGAAAAAAGAAAAGAAAACACGGAAAATCGAATTTATGTTGAATTAAGAAGAGAAAAAAAAATACGGGGAGGGAAGAGGAGTAAGAGGAAGAGGGGGGAAGGGAAGAAAAGGAAGGGAAGAGAAGGAAAAAAAATGGAGAGAAAAAAAAAAGGAAAAAGCTTTTAGTTTTAAGAATAAAATTTTAGAATCGTGCTGTTGTTGCTTCTGCTGTTGTTACTTCTGTTATCAAAATGTTCTAGAATTTTCTACTCTCTCGTACACACACACACACATATATAATAATAATAATAATATACGAACTTTTAAAGACAAACAAAAAACAAAAAACAAAAACAAACAAAAAAAAAATGAAAAATCAAAAACCGTAACTACTGATGACGATGACGAAAAAAACATCTTTATCAAATTTAGCAGAAGACACACACAAAAAAATATATATACCCCCCCACCCCCGCCTTTAAAACGTTTAAAATTTTTTCAAACGGCATAAAAAAAAAACAATTTACCGCACGTCTATAACCACGACAAAAAAAAATTTTATTTAACGTTTTTTTTTTTTCTTCTCTCCCTTCCTTATTAATAATGATGATGATAATAATAATAATAATCGCTATAAAAATATCATACGCATAAAATCGTCGAGAGAAAAATAAATAAATTTTTATCTTCTGCTCCCACGTCAAAAAAATAAAAAGTCATTTTCCTTTTTTTTTTTACGGTTAATTTATATTTCGTCACCGCGTTTTATTTTTTTTTCAATATTTCATAGAGTAAATAATAAAAACGTTATTATTATTTCCCCGCCCCATACTTCCCTCCCTCCCTCCCCCTCCTAAAAATTATATATATATAAACAGGGAAGAAACGTAAAATTGTTATTATTATTATTATTATTATTTATTTATTTATTAATACATAAAAAAAAGTAAAAAATCATAAAAGGAAAACATAAAAAGCGAAATTTAAATTAAAAAAAAAAAAAAAACGTTAATAAAATTTTTAATTTTTTTTTCTTCCCTTCCCTTCTCTCCCGCTCCCACTCCATCCCCCTCTCTCCCCCTGCCCCGAGCAGGCGAATCATAAGTTTTTTATTTCCCCCCCACCGCCAGTGCCAGCGCCGCCGCTGCCGCCACCATTACCGCCATCACAATTTTCTTTTTTTAACTTTTTATGAAAGAAAATAATTTTATATATATTTGTGAAAAGTTTTTTTTTCTCCAAATGTGCGTTCTAGTGACACGTTAATTTTTTTTTGTTTTTTCGACTTTTTACAAAATTTAATTAAGGACAAAAACGACAAGGACTTTTTACAATCGCGACCTTTTACAACATTTTTAACGTTATTAAAAAAAAAAAAAAAAATTCTTTTGACACGTTTTTTTCCCTATATCTCTCTCTCTCGTGTTCCGTTTACGAGAAAAAATAATAATAATAATTTACAAACGATTAATTGATTCGAAATCACGATAATTTATTTTATATTAAATTTCTAATGCCACGTAAAACGAGGCATATAAAACAAAATCTATAAGTGGTTAAATTTTATATTTTCTTATTCCTTTTAAATATGGTGGTAGTAATAATAATAATAATAATAATAATAACGATAAAATTAAATTGACATTAAAATCTTTTAATTTTCTCTTTCGCTTCCTCTCCCTCCTTCTACTCCTCCTTCTCCTGAACCCTTTCATCGTTTTAGTTAGTAAATTCCTTAATCAATCCTTCAGGATAATCTAAATAAACCTTTTCATTAACAAAATTAACAAAATCTAATCTGGGAAGATTAAAAGATTATCCCACATACGATTAAAATAATAATAATAATAATAATAATAATAATAATAATAATAATAATACGTAAATATCTTTCTCGTTTGTCTGTCTCTATCTCTCTCACTTGCCTTTTCATTTCTATTATTTAATTTTATTCAAAAAAAAAAACAAAAAAAAATGGTTTTAAAAACCGGAAGCGAACGGGGGAAGGAGGAGGAGGAGGGGAAATAAACAAAACGAAAGTTTTCCGCCCCCTCCCTCCTACTTCCCCTCGTCGTCGACTTCATTTCAGTCGATGATCGTTTTTTTCCCGCTCTCTCTCTCTTCTCCCCTCTCGCTTTCACCCTATCACCGTCTCCTCTCACCCCCCTCCACCATCACCCTTGCAAAGGATCATCAAAAATAATGATAATGATAATAATGATTTTTTTTTCGTGCGATTTAACCGAGGGAAATTTTAACAATGTCGTAACAACCGTTTTCACTCTCGTTTTATGGGGAGAAGCGGCGGCAGCGGCGGCGAGAGGGAAGGGAGGGGGAAGAGAGGAAAATAAAAACAAAAAAAAAACGATAAAGTTATGGATGGTGAAGAGTCGGAGTCGAGGGGAAGAGGGGGGGGGTGAACGAATGCGAGAGCGGAAGCATTTAGAAATGTAGAGAGACGATGACACTCGACGAGAGGGAGGAGGAAACGGAAGAAGGAGGGAAGAGAAAAGAACAACGTATGAAAATGAAAAAAAAAAAAATTTCAAAAGGTTTTTGTTTTAAAAAAGCCAAAAATTTTCAATTGTTTCAAAACTTTTTCTTAAAAAAAAAAAAAAAAAGTTTTAAAACTTCAAAGAATTTTTTTACCAACCGTTCCCGAAGGACCAATTTCAATTTTTAAAACTTTTTTTTTTATTTTTCTTCCTTTTAAAAGAAACAATAATAATAATAATAATAAAAGAGGGGGAATTTTTTTTTCTTTTTTCTTTTACCCTCTCTCTCTCCCCCCCCCATTCCATCCGACTTAAGGACGAATCGTTGTCATCGTTTCTTGTTTTAGTCTAATGACACTTTTTTTTTCCTTTTTTTCCCTTCTCTAATTGAATAAACACGTTTCGCGATTAAAAAACTTTTCCTTTCTTTTTTTTTTTTATTTCATTTCATTTTTTTTCATTATCACACGTCATATTTTTTAAAACATTTTCTTCCTTTTATTTCGTTCCTTTGACTACAGAAATAAAAATATAAAAGAATACTAATAAAAATATCTTTTTTCACCCCTTATTCCTCGTCATCGTCGTCGTCACTCAATTTTCTATTTATTTAACGTAATAAGAAAAAATGGAAAAAAATGGAAAAATTTTAATGAATCTTTATTTAAAAATTACCCGATTTCCTTTTAATTTTCCTTTTTCACACGCCTTTTTCTTTTTTATTACTTCCTTAAAGTAAAAGTAAAAGGAAACTCCATTATTATTATTATTATTTTTTTTTTTTTTTCCTTTTCAACTTTTGGTTAATCTCTTAAATTTTTTCCTTTTTTTTCCCTTTGACAACATTTTTTACATAAATTTTTTCTTTTTTTTCTTTTTTAAATTAATTTAAATTTTTAAAATCGATTCGGAATTTAAAAAAAAAAACCGTTATCGTCATCATCGTCATCGTCATCGTCATCATCATCATCATCATCATCACCATTATTATTATTATTATTATTATTATCATCAAACTTATTATTCTGTTTTCAACATCGTTATAAGTTTTTTTTCTTCTTCTTCTTCTTTTCCTTTTTCTCTTTTTTCCCTCCTTCTTTTTTTATTTGAAAGGTTTTATAATTCCTTTGAATTAAAAAAAGGACGACTCGATTATTATTATTATTATCATTATTATTATTATTATTAAGATTTCTTTTTTTTATATATTTATTTAAGCCGGTAAAAAAAAAAAAAAAAAATTGGAAAAATTTTTAATGATTCCAAAAAAAAAAAAGAAAGAAAAATCAAAAAAAATTTTTTTTTTTGAAAAGTCGCCTGACACGATTGAAATGTAAAAAAAAAAAAAAACCGTTATTTTAAAAAGTAATAATGATGATGATGATGACGATAAAGTAAGTTCTTTTTTACCACCACCACCACAACCATCGAAAACAACAAACTTATCAAAGAAAAACTTAAAAAAAGAAGAAGAAAATAAGAGAAAAAAACCAAAACAAATATCATCATCATCATCATCACCATCGCCATCAACATCGTCATGAGTATCATCATCGTCACTTTCAACCTCCCACATTCTTTTTCATCCCGATTTTGCACACGTCATCCATTAACTTAACAACCGACAAACAAACAAACAAACGAATGAACGAACGGAAATAAAAAAAATTTTTTTCCCGTTGATGACGTCAAACAAAATTCGATCAACAAATTTTCGCCGAATCATTTATAAATAAAAAAAAAAAAAAAGGAAAAAAATAAATGAAAATAAGTCAAAACAGTAATAATAATAATACTGATAAAAAGGAAGAAGAAGGAGAAGGATGAGGAGGAGGAGAAGAAAAAAAGGAAGAAAAAAAAGGAAAAGGAGAAAGAGAGAGAGAAAAACCTTTTGAAGTGTCGTCAAACAAAAATCGGTTTTAAATGGGAATTAAGGAAGCTTTCAAGAATTTTGTTTACTTTTTTAATGGCAGGAAGATTAGAAAAAGCTCTGGAGATTTTAGTTTTCCTTTTTACTTGTTAAGCTCGTTTTCCAAAATTGGGTTTTAACAGGAAGGAGAAAAATATAGAGAGAGGGGAGGGAACGGAAGAGAAACGGGAGAGAGAGGAAAAAACGCGAGAGGAGCGAGTTGGGCTTAAGGGGCAAAAAAAAAAAACGAAGAAAAGTGAGAAAGAGAATGAGAAAGAGAAAAAAAAAGAAAAACAGAGAAAAAGAGAGAAAAAGAGAGGGGGAGAGAGAGAGAGAAAAAGAAAAACCGGACGGAATGAGTAAATAAAAAAAAAATTTTTTTTTGATTAAGCACTAAAAGAAAATTTCAAAATGATTCGTAAAATACGTTTTGATGACGTCACAGGTATTTATATGGTACCTCATCGCGTCCATCCGAAATCTTTTTTTTTTCCGGTCGCAAAAAAAACAAATTTCAGCCATATTTTCTTTTTCTCCCTCCCTTTCTTCTCATCCACCACCATCACCGCCTTCTTCAACAATTTCCTTCCTTCGTTCCGTATAAATTTTTCTTACACGTGGCATTAACAAATGTTTTCTTCTTCTCCCACGTATAAAATAATATAAATAAATTTTTTTTTTTTTTTTGTCATATTCCACGTCAGATTTTAACACCTCTCAAATGTCTTCTGCTTTTTTTTTTTTTTTTGTAAATCAATTTTTATAAATTCGTACATGAGAAAAAAAAAAAAAAAAACTCGAGCATGACCTTTTTCTTGACTTTTTAACCGTCGGGAATTATCCCAGATTTTCCCAAATGATCCATGAATCAACTGGAAGAAACCCTCGCTCGTCTATCATTTTATTCCTTCCATCCTTCCATCCTTCATTCCTTTTTTTTTTTTTTTACATATTTCTCGTCTGTCAACGCCAATTTGTAAATTATTCTTTGACTTTACATTGTTAAACTAACAACACATTCTGACAAACATCGTTTCTCTTCTCCCCACCCTTCCCCCTCTTTCCATCTCCCCAGGCGATATCCTCCATTAGGTAAAATCTTTGTTTAATTTGATGGAAGAAAAAAAAACGCCGCCGCCGCCACCGCCGTAAGAATCAATTAAAATTCTTTAAGGCAACGCCTTTTTCAACGCCCTCCCCCCTTCCACATTATCATAACCTCCCCACCGCTGAAAATCGATAATAATAATAATAAAAACACGCGAGAGAAAGAAAGAAAGAAAGAAAAAAAAAATCGAACCGAGTCGGATTTAAATTTGAAAATTTTCTTATCATCTTTTACATCCGTCCAAGAACCGGAAATTTTAAAAGTTTCTTACCCTCCCCTCTCTCCATCCTCCCCCTCCCCTTCTTTCTCTTTTCTTCTCCCTTCTGCCCGAAAAAAAAACCAACAACAACTCATCGAATCGATTAACAATAAAAAAATATTTTTAAAAAAAAATTTTTGATTTGAATATAAAAAACAAAAAACAAACGTTTCCGTTTCCGCTTTTCCCTTTCTTTCCTCCCTCTCTCTCTTTCTCTCTCTCTTCTCTCGGAAAAGTTTCAACCGAAAATGAAAAAAAAAAAAAAAATTCAAAACTTTGTAAACGTGTTTTATTTTAAGAAAATTATATAAATATAAAAATTTAAAATTTAAACTTTCCCGCCTTTTTTTTTTCTTCAGACAAAGATTTTCGAAAAGATGGAGGAGAAGGGGGAGAGAAAATCTGAACAAAATCATTTATTAACGAAGAAGATTCTCAATTTAAATAACTTTAAAAAAAAAAAAATCAAAAATTTGTTTTCCGTTTTTCACATTTGAATTTTACGATTATTTTTTTTTTTCGTACCCGCCGCCATTTGCATTTTCTTTCGAACTTCCCGCCATTTTTTTATTTTTTTTTATTTTGACCTCTTGTGAGGTCACCAAGTTACTGTTTAACTAAGTAAAATTCAACGAATCGAATAAACATGTACCCATTTATAAATTATTATTATTATTATATGTATGAGGAAAATCTTAAACTTTGTTTTTTTTCTTTTAATAAATTGTTGTTGTTGTTGCTGTTGTTTCTTTTTGTAACTGTTTGTGTGTGTGTGTGTGTGTGAGCAAGCGTATCCGTTTGTTTGTTCGTTTGTTTGTCCTACTATCCTACTACATTAAAAAGAGAGAGAGAGAGAGAATAAGAGAGAGAAAGAGATTAAATAATAAATTTAAAAAAAATAAATTTAAGTTTTCGAATTTTTTTCCTGTCTCTCTCTCTCTCTCTTTTCCTCTTCTTCCTTTTTCATTTCTTTCTTCCTTTTCATCTTTCATCTTTATCTTCTTCTCTCTTTTTTTTTTTCATCATTCTCTCTATCTTTCATTTCCCCTTAATATGCCCCTCTCTTTCTCTTTTTTCCCCTTCATTTTTCTTTCTCTCATTCTCTCACTCTCTCTCTTTTCCAGTTTGTAAAAATTATTTTCAAATCGTAATTTAAAAAAAAAAAAAGAAATATGGTGGGGGGGTGGCGTTGGTGCTATACAAAAATAGTTTTTTAAATTCATTTAACCCTCGGGTCGGTAGTTTCTAATCCACGATTCGTACGAATTCGTAAATCACGTCGTGTAGGATGATCGAAAACCTTTTAAATAAATTAAAAAAAAAAAAAAAAAAAAGTGGAAAAAGTAGAAAAAGAAGAAAAAAAACAACAACAAGAAGTGGAAGAAGAAAAAGTAAAGCAAAAAATTTATGTTTTTTTTTCGCAATTTTTCAATTTTGACTTTCCAGAGAGAAAAAAAAAAAAAAAAAAATTAACTACACATAAACAACACATACAAGAAAAAGTTGAGTGAGAAAGAGAGTGAGAGAGATAGAGAAAACACTAGTTTTCTGCTTACACGTTTATCATCGTGACGTCTTCACCAAATAAAAAAATAAATAAATTATTATTTCGAAAAACGGGGTAGTGGGAAGGGGGAGGAAGAAATTTTCCCAGGTACGGAAATTAAAATTTTTAAATTTAAAATATAAAAAACATTATTCGTACCTTAATAATTTATTTTACAAATTTTTTTTTTCTCGACTTCCGGTTAAAGGAAAAAAAAACAGAATCGAGAGAAAGAGAGAGAGAGAGAAAGAAATAAAAATTATGTGATTGTTTTTTTTTGTAATTTTTTCGCTTCAACTATTTCCGCCATCGATTTAAGGTTAAACATATATCAAAAAAAAAAGAAAAACTTTAAATTTTAAACTCGTTTCTCTCTCTCACTCTCTCTCTCTCTCTTTCCTTTTTTTTTTTGTACCTTTGTACATATATATATCTATTTATCTCTCTCACTCTCTCTCTATATATCCCTGTTAAATAATCCGAATCTTCGCGGTTGACCGATTTTTCTCCTTCCCCGATTTTCTTTTTCTCTCTCTCTCTCTTTCAATATAAACCAAAACTATGTCACGTTTTTCTTTTTCTTCTTCTTCTTCTTCTTCCCACGTAGGTATTTATTTTCCCTCTCTTTCTCTGTTTGTCTCCATTTTGTCTCTCTCTCTCTCTTTTTATTTTCTCTTGCGAAATAGTTTCGCCAAAACTTGTGAGCAATAATTTAAACGCTTTAAATTCCTTTTTACTAAATTCCTTGTGCACTTTTCTTTATTGGTTTAAATCTTAAACATGTAGTCTTATATATATAAAAAACCTTTTTCCCATTCCCTCTTCTTCTTCCTCCTTCCCCCCGCCCATTTCTCCTCGTTCCCGAAACAAACAACCAAACTCAAATATTATTTATACCGGAAATAGTTTAAATAAATGTCTCCGAGTCTACGACAAACAAACCTAAGAAAGAGAGAAAAAAATAAAAACATTTCTTTCGGAAATGACGTCAAAAATTACATGAAAAGAGTAAGAAAGAAAATAAAGAGATGGGGATGTCGAGAAATAAAGATAGACAGAGAGAAAAAGAAAAATAACTTTTTGAAAAATTTTTCTTGTTTTTTCAAACAAGCCGAACCGTATCGAAACCTATCATCATTATCATCATCATCATTATTATTATTATTTGAATTGTGACGTCATAAATACGAGAGCCATTTTGTTGATTTCTTAATTTCAAATTAATTAACAAAAAAAAAAAAAAAAAACCAGGTGATGTTAAAAAAAAAGAAAAAAAGGAAAAAGCAGGTGAAGTTCACGAAGGCCATCTGTAAGTAAGTTTAATAATAATAATAATAACTAACGTGGCATTAGATTATTAAAAAAAATTTTAATTAGAATGCATAATACGATACCAAATCGAAACGTTTCGAGTTTACCCATTCTTTTTTAATTTCTATATTATAAAATGATACGAAATAATCAAAATTTAAAAGAAAAAAAAAAGTGGCAGAAGATGACAACTCTTCGTGGCAGAAGAAAAAACTCGCGCGATGATAAGAAAAACGTTGACAGTTGGAAAAAAAAAAAAATTTTTTTTTTTTTTTTGTATTTATCTTTCCATTTGCTTAATCGATTGTTTTTCATTTTAAAAACAAACAAACAAACAAACGTTTGTTCGTTTGTTTGTTTTATATTTTTTTTTTTCACAAGTATTAAATTTCTTTCGAATGAGAATAATCATAATAATAATAATAATAATTTTTCCCAGGTGCGACACGTGTAAAAAACGTTAGAAAATGAATTTTTTTTTTAACGAACCCTTTTATCGCGTCGACATCAAGATGTCAACTTCCGGTTTAAAAAAAAAAACAAAAAAAAATTAATTAATTAATTAATTAATTATATTTTACTCGATCTGGAGAAACGAAGAAGTAGAAAAAAAAATGGCGGATGCATACGAAACCGGATGACAAAATTTTTTTTTTTTTTTTTTTGAATTTAATATGTGCGAGACGGTCGGTCGGCCGGTCGGCTCACTTTACCATTATTTTTTCCTCTTTATTGTTTTATTATTATTATTATTATTATTATTGTTATTATTAGAAAAACAGTCCTTTTGTAATTGGAGATATCAAAATTGATATCTCGAGTGATATTACGTTATCACTGATAATAAAAAAGAAGAAAAATGATAGTTTCGTTTTACTCTGCATTGATGACGTAACGTTTTTGATTTTGTTTCCCTTACTTCCCTCCCTCACCCCCCCACCCACTTGCCCATTACACCTTTCTTAAAATTTTTTTAACTAAATTCTAACCGTCGCCGAACCGCCATTTTAAATATCATCAAACCCTTAAATTCTTCTTAATTCACCTTTAAACAAATTTTAATTAACCCTCTGAACAAAAATTTATAATTTCGTCGTTTTTTTAATATTTTTTTCTCCCTTTTCCCTCATTCTGATTCATTCACGTGGCACTAGATAATTTTTTTACAATTCCACGAAACAAAAACTGGTAAAAAAACGGAATAGCGTAAAATAAACATAATTGAGGAGAATTAAAAATCATTTTAATCGTGGAATAAGACGATGAGTAAATATCGATCGGTGACGTCGGCAACCGGCTGCACCAACGGCCAAATAAAAATTTATATATAAATTGGGATAATATAATAATAATAATAATAATAATAATAACTGAAATCGTGTCACGGATGCTGTCGGTACAGATTAAGATTTAATATGGCGGAGATTAAACGAAATGATTTTTTTTTATTCGATCGAGATTACGCGCGTAAACGTTTATTATCATTATCATTATTATTATTTTTTTAAAAATTCGAATTGTCGTCGTGGCGATTCGAGTCCGACCCTACGGAACTCGTGACATGACCGGAAATGATATCTTTTAATCAACAAGTAGTAGAATATTAGTTATGACGTGTTTTTTTTTTTTTTTTTATTATGGTAATTTAATTTAATTATAATTTCAATTTTTTTTGTTTAACCCGCCGAATACCCGCCGAACCGACTGAGCGACCAACCGACCGACCTTTTCACCCTTTCACCCTTTCGTGTTCTTTTTTGTCATCCGCCTCGATCGTTTTTTTGAATCCGCCCCTTTTTTTCGGGGGCGTTCGTTTTACTTACATTTAAATATTAATGAAAATAAATAATTCGTCGTGGATATTTTTTTTTTTTGTTTTTCCCCAGCGACTTCACCGTCGTCGTCGCCGCCACCGCCTTCGACACCGACGCCGCCGACGCCCCGCCATCAAATTATCCCCCTTTAAATTATAATTTTAAATTTTTAACGGCCCACTCCGACGACGACGACGACCGACATAATCATTTTAAATTTAAATTTTTTAAAATAAAATTTTAAATAAATCGAAACGGAATTATTCTTGATTTTTTTTTAAACTCGAATAACCGGAAATGAATATTAAAAAACAAAAAAATTAATCGTTAAATAAGAATTTTGAAAAATTTTTTGCTGTTGTTGAATGAGAGAGAGAGAGAGAGAGAGTAAAACTGACAACTTATAAAAAAATCTCTTCGAAAAAGGAAAAAATGAAAACTTTCGCGTGACGTAATCCCATAGTAATAATAATAATAATAATAATAATAATAATAATAATCTATGTGAAAATGTGACGGTTATGAAATTTGCGGGAAAGCGCAAACAAGTTAACGAGGTAAGAGAAAAACGATTTAACGAGTGGTACGAACGGTGTGATGTAGAAAACAGAGAGAGAGAGAGAGAGACGGAGGGGGGATGATGACGATGATGCAGATAAAAATTAATGTAGAGGAAGAGTGAGAGGAAGAGGAAGAGAGAGTGAGAGAGAGAGAGAGAGAATAAAAAAATAATGGGTCGTTGATTGACGTTTCATTAACTTTTCTAAGTAAATAGATGCGAACGCGACGTCACAGTCTTCTGCTACTGCTACTGCTTCTGCTGTTGTTGCTGCCGCTGCCGTATTGTAGAAAATGAAAGTTAATTTAATCATTTCTAAAGTTAAGTAACAGACTGACAGCTAGACAGTTCTGTCAAATAATGTTACTTCCACGGAAAATAATTAAAATACTCTCTTTTATTTTCATTTATTATCATCATCATCATCATCATCATCATCATTATCATTATCATCATCATCATCATTATTATCATCATCGTTTAATCCTTTTTCGGGTAATTTTTTGTATGCGTGAGAAAGTAAGAAAAAATTCACACCTGATTTCAATCATCATTTATTTTTTTTTACTTACACGTAATAAAAAAGTGTCAATAGTTTTGCGATTTAAAAAAAACGCGCGCGCAAATCGAAAATGCGGAAATGACAAAAAAAAAAAAACAAAATGTCGGATGGACGATTATGTAAAAAACGAAAAAAAGAAAAAAAATTAAAATTATTGAAAAGAATTTAAAAATGAATTTTAAAAGATAAAAGTAGACAGTTTCTGCCACGAAAAAATTTTTTAATTTAAATCATTTTCCTTATTCCTTCTCCCTTTTTTTTTTTTTTTGTCTCTTCCACGTCACGTCCGATTCGCGCCTCCGCCATTTTCTTTTTTTTTACGATTTAAAACAAAAAAAAAAAAAAAAAAAGAATAGAATTGAATAGAATTCTTTTTTTTTCGTCATAGAATAAATAAATAAAAAAAAAAAATTTTTTTTGTGTTTCTCGTTTCTCGTTTTTGCCCTCTTTCTTATTCCACGATAATCTCTCGAAAAAAACCCGAAAATTTAAAATTTTGTTGTTTAAAAAACATCTGGTTTAAAAAACTCTTTTCCTTAACATCAAACAAAATAATTAAAAAAAAAAAAAAAAAAAAACAGAAAACATCGAGGAAAATAAAATTTAAATTTTAGAAAATTTCATCATTTGTTAAACAAATTAAGTGTGTGAGAGAGAGAAAAAGGGAAAGAGAGAGAAAGAGAGGGAAACAAGGAGAGAGGGAGAGAAGGAGAGAGGGGGGAAAGAGAAAGAGAGAAATTGGTAAAAGTGGAGACGCTTGTCGTGTCAATTTACACTTTTTTTTTCCCATTTTTTTTTTTTTATTATTATTTCTCTTCGAAATTTTTTCTTTTTTTTTTCTGCTACCACGACACACATATCCGTTTGATAAAAAAAAAAAACATACGTGCATGCGAGAGCTCGTATTCTTTTAAATTTTTTGATAAAACTCAAAACGTTTATTAAAAAAAAAAACGAAAAACAATTTACTCGACTCTATTATCAAAATCAATTTAAAATATTTTTACTCTATGGTTTTTCATTTTTTTTTTCTTTTTTCAAATCATTATTATTATTATCATTATTATTATAATCAAAAATTCAACTTCATTCTCTCGTTTTCCATCAGAATTTTTCATTTTTTTTTATTAATAATGTCAATCGAAAATTATTCTTTTTCTTTTTACCCCTTCTCTCTCTCTCTCTTTCTCTCTGTCATTTTCTCTCTCTCTCTCTTTCTCTCTGTCATTTTCTCTCTCTCTCTCTCTCCTCCTCTATGTAGTTCTCTTTTTCTGTGGGTCTCCTTTTCTCTCTCTTTCCCCCTATCTCTCCCTCCTTCTCTTCTTTCTCTCTATTTCTTTCTGTTTCTGTCTTTCTCTCTCTGTCTTTTTTTCTCTTTCTTTCTCTCTATTTCTTTTCGTTTTAATCTTTAACGATTTTCATTTCAATTTTTTATTGATGATGATAACAACGACCACAGTGATAACACGTAACAATCGTTTTAAAAAAAATTAATTCATCTTTTTAAAAAAAAAAAAAATAACGACATGTTTTTTTTATATTTAAAATAATAATGATAATGATAATAATAATAAAAGAAAAGAAATATGACGGAATGTGGGGAAGAGGAAGAGAGAGAAAGAGGGAAGAGGAAAAAGAGTAGACACCGAAATAAAATCATAAAAACGAAGTTAAATTGGATTGTAAAAGATGACAAAAAAAAGGAGGAGGAGTGAGGAGGAGGTCGGTGGAATAAAAATGAGAGGCAAAAAAAAAATATGGGAAAAATGATAATAAAATAAAGAGAGAGAAAGAGAGAGAGAGAGAGAGAGAAAAAAGCAATAAAATGTTAACTTGAAAAAGATCTGATCTATTAAATTCTGGAAAGAAAGAAAGAGAGAGATAGAAAGGGAGAAAAATACAAAAAAATTGGAAAATGGGGGAAAAAAACGAAAAATGCGTGAGTGGGTGCGTGCGCGCGCTCTAACGGATACGAAGGAGAAAAAAAAAAGAAAATGAAAGCAAATGAGCAAAAAAAAAAAAAAAAAAAGATAGAGAAAGATTAAAATTAAAAAAGGAAAAAGCAGAAGAGAAAAAAAATTGTTGAAGTATAATAATAACAACAACAACAACGAAAACAGTTTGAGAAGTAGGAGGAGGAAGAAGAGGAGGTACATGAGAAGGAGGAGGGGGGACCAAGCAAAAGACGAAAGAGAAAAACGTACAAAACTTTTCAAATTATCCGGTTTTTTTTGTCTCCTCTACTAATATTTGACAACAGATTGAATTCAAAACCTCGTTTACTACAACAATCATGGAATAAAAAAAAAAAGGAAAAAAGAGAGACAAAAAGGAAATAAATAAAAGATTTAAAGCGTAACATAAGGAATGTAGAGGGTGGGGGTGGGGATGGGGGAAAGTAGAAAAAATTAAAAAAGGTTGACGATGACAAAAACAGAAGAAGAAAAAGAAGAAGAAAACAAAGGAAACAAGAGTAATGAAAACTAATAACACAAAAATAAAAAAACTTTCAAGACGACAACAACAAACAACAGAAAAATTATTCTTTCCGGAAAAGAGAAAAAAAAAAAAGGGAAAAAAAGAAAAAGTTTACAAGGCGGTGGAGAAAAAAAAACGGAAACAGAAACAGACAGAAAGAGAGAAAAAGACAGAGGAAAAAAAAAGGGTCAGACAACAAAAAAGAAAAATTAACGGTTAAGAGAAGAGAAAGGGAATGTGGGGAGCGGAATCGGAAAAAAAAATTCAAACGTGGCAGAAGAATAATAATAATAATAAAACAAATATCTGAATTTTTTAACTTAATCATCAAACAAAAAGACAAACAACAACAACAATCTGTTTTCGATGATCTTTAGAAGAAAAAAAAACCGAACGGATGAACGAACGAACGTAAAAAAAAAAAAAAAAAAAACGTGGAAAAAGAAAAAGAAAAAGGAAAAAAAAAGAAAAAATTCAACGTTAAATTAATCGTATGGGAAAACATTACCGTGGCCATTTTTTTTTTAACTTTCCAGCAAGAGCGAGAGCTAGAGAGAGAGAGAGAGAGAAAGACAGATGGAAGTAAAGAAGGAGAAAGAGAGAGAGAGAGAGAGAAAACAGATTCACTTAAATTTTTATTTTTTCCTTTTTCTTTTTCCTTTATTTAATCACCAAATAATCAAATAACTTTTTCTCAAATTACATTTCTTCTGCTTCTTTCTCTCTCTCTCTTTCTCTTTGCCTCTATCACTGTTTCTCTCTTTCTCTTTTTGATCCACGCAGCATCATGTCTCAAAGCAACGCAACAATAAGTGTAACGGAATCAAAACTCGGAAAAACAAAAGGAAATTAAACGGAGAAGTGGGGGATGGGGTGAGGGAAGAAGAGAGGGGAATGTGGGTGAGAGGAGGGCATGTGAGGAGGTAGGGAAGAGAGGAGGGGAAGAAAGAAAAAAGGAGGAAAAAGAAATCTTTTGGAACGATTGTGAATACCCGAAGGAAATTCATTTTGTTTTTTTTTTTTGTTTTTTTTTTACGTCGTTTGCTTTCAATTTTCTTTCGGAAAAAAAAACGACACACGACGAACGAACGTAATCGAAAATTTGCGTTTTTTTTACAAAAACGTCGTGTCAGGAGAACAAAAAAAAACCCGGAAAAAAATTTGCATTCGTTTTTTTTTTCTTTTTCAAAATTTAATTTAATATCAATTGCGTGCAATTAATTTTTTCTTTCTTTTTTGATAATCAAATCACAATTCGTCTAACCGCGATCACGTTTATTTATCATTGTGTTTAATCAGTAATTCTTTTGCCACGAACATTTGTCGGAGTCCGACAAAAAAAAAAAAAAGGACATTTTTTTTTTTCATTTTTCGTTAACGACAAAAAAAAAAACGATAAATTTACATGTAAAACGGATACTATACATTTTATAATTCCTTATCAATTTTCCGTTTCGATTATTTTCGCACACGATTTTTTCTGCAGCCACGTCGTAAAAAAAAAAAAAAAAAATCTCAGCTTTCATATAAATTTTCTTTTTTTCCTTTTTTTTCCTCGGGGTTTTTTGTAAGGTTAAATTTTATTTCATTTTTTTTTTACTTTTTATAACTCATCATCATCATCATCATCATGTTCCCACACGCCTTTCTTTCCAAAAACCACTTTTTTTCCCTCTTCTCTAATTTATTATTTAATAACAAAAAATTTTTTTTATTTTGTGAAACGTTCGAATTCGTTAAATAATATAAAAGTCGCAAACGAATCCATTATAAATAATTTATTTAAAAAAAAAAAATTTCGTTTTTCTAATGACACGAAAATTTCACGACAACCCAATTAAATATTTCCCGTAGAATCTTTAATAAAACTTTTAAGAAAAATAAATTATTTGTGAGATCTCCCCCCGTCCCGGCCTCTTGAGAATTTTTTTTTTTTTTGTAAACGGGGAATTAGACATTTTATATAAATTGAAACAATTGAAATCCGTCGGTTTGCCGATTCGATAAAAAAAAAAAAATTATTCAAGCGACAAAAATTTAAAAAAAAAAAAAAAAAAAAAAAAAACAATAAAATACGATAGGATAAAAATAAAATAAAAAAATTCCTTTTCTGTTTCAACGACAATATCGTAATACGTACGCCATCGAATCATCGACACAAAACCACGAAACAAAAAAAAGAATTTTTTTTATGAATTCCAACAATCAAATTATAAACGGACAAACAGATTTGAATTTTTATTCCCCCCATTGTTATTATTATTATTATTGATCGAGGAGGGATCGTGAGAATCGATAAGATGATAAAAAAAAAAAAGAAAATTTCTAAAACATTCGCATCCCCCCTCCATCCCCCCTTTTTTTTTAAATATTTATCATCAACGCTTTTTAAAAAGTTGAAACCGTTTTTAAATCAAATCAAACGATAAATTCTATCATCATCATCATTATTATTATTATTAACGAAGATAAAAGTAAAATAAAAAATTTTCCTTTGGCAAATAAAAGGAAATTGTTTCCTTTTTTTTTCTTTTTTTTTTTTGCGCGCGCGCTGTACAAAATTCGAAAGGGGCGGATTTAAAGAAGAATTGAAAGCAAATGTCATTTTTCATTAAAAAAAACTCTCTCTCTCTCTTTCTCTCTCTCAAATTTTATTCTTCTTTTTTGTTTTTCCCCCTCCCCTTCCTCCTTCCCCCTTTCTCCCTCTTTCCGTTTTAATGTTTCGTAATGAGTTTTCCGTCAAAGGAAATTTTATCCTTTTCTTTTTAATGATATCTTTTATCACACGTGTTTTATCACCTTTTTTACCGTAACAAAAACAAAATTATTATTATTATTATTATTATTATTATTATTATTAATAAATAATTATTAATTAATTGACGTAAATAAGATAAAAAAAATTACTCGCCGCGTAAATTTTTTAATAATAAAAACAGAAAGAGAGAGAGAAGGAGTATGTGGAAAAATAAAATTTTTTTTTTCTTTTTTTTTTTTTGTACAGATTAAAAATTTAATAAACAAATTCCTGCGTGAAAATGGGAGAGATAGAGAGAGAAAAAGTGGGGGGAGGATGAACCCGTAGTGAGGGGGAGAAAGAGAGAGAGAGGGAGAAAAGAAATTTTGGTTTTTATCGTGTCGGGAAAATAAACGTATCTCGCCTCATCGTCGAAACCACTTAACAAAATCTTTAATTTGCGAGTGGAAACAAATTGGAATGAGAGAGAGAGAAAGAGAAAACATAAACAGAGATAGAGAGAGAAAGAGACAGAGAGAGAAGAATATATCAAAAATCGTATTCTGACGTTGTTTTAAACTTTTCACGATGACGTCAAAATTTTTTTATTTTTATTTTTTCTCTCGGTTTTGCAAATGACGGACGAATTTTTTTTTTTTGTTTTTTTTTGTTTTCCTTTTTTCCTTTTTCCTTTTCCATCCATTGAATTAACAAAACCTTTGATTTTGAAATGAGGAGAAGAAAAAGAAGAAGAAGAAGAAAAAAAAAGAATGATGGAAAAAGGAAAAGAAAAAAAAATAATAAAAAAATAATATTTTCGAATAGTTTTCATTCCCAAATGTTTTTTTTCTCCTTCCCTTCCTTTCTCTCTCTCTCTCTCAGTGTGGGTGTGTATTCCTCTCTCTTTCTCTCTCTCTCTCTCTTTCTTTTTTTCGTACCAAAAAAATTTTTTTCTTGTCTTTTTCGATCGAAAATTAAAAAAAAAAAAAAAAAAACAGAAAAAGAAAAAAAGAGAAAGATTTAGTTACAAAGCGAGCGAGTGAGAGAGAAAGATAAAGAGAGAAAGAGAGAGAGAGATTCCAACCTCGGATTTTCGTTATGGAGAATCAATGGAAAATTGCAAAAAAAAAAAAAAAAAAAAAATGGCCGGACTAAAGCTTTTTTTTCCCGGTCGTTTTTTTTTTGGTCACAAAAAGGGTTGACAGGATGTAGGGGGGAAAGAGAGGAGAGCAGAGAGAGAGGAACGCGGAAATGAGGGGGCGGGCAAGAGGAGTAGTAGTAGAAGGAGGTGGAGGAGGAAGTGGAGGAAGAAGGAGATGGTTAATGGATTTTTTTTTCGGATTTAAAAGACCACAATAACAAAATGCCCTGATCATGAGTGATTTTTTTTTTTATTTTTTAGGCGCGATTAAAAAAAAAAATTTTTTTAAGGTCATGGTTCTCGTCGTGGTTTTTTTTTAAAATTAATAATTTAATCGCTACCGTAAGTAAAATTATTTAGTGCCACGAAATATGATTTTTCGAGCTTATTAATAATAATAATAAAGAAAAAACCAAACGACGGAAAACAAATATGGCCGACAAAAAAATTCGACCGTGGGATTCGAAATTTTAGTAAAAACGAACGTGAAATAAAATTTTTTTTTATTATTTTTAAAATCAAAATCAAAATTCATTAAAGAAACATAAAACAATAAAAATAAAAAAAAACCATTGCTGCCAACAACAGCAACAACAAAAAAAGTAGTGGGAGAAGAAAACCAAATAATAATAATAATAGTATAGTAAAAGTGTTTCCAGATGTAATAAAAATCCCTTTTATTAATTTTTTTCTTTTTTAATAAAACAAACCCCTTTTGTGATTGTTAAATACACGAAAGACAAAACAAAATAATTATAATAATAATAATAATAATAATAATAATAAACAAACAAACGAAAGAAAAGGAAAATTTTTTTTTTTTTTTTTTTTTTTTTTTTAAACAAATAAAATTTAATCCGTAAAAATTAAAATTGGTCACGAATGCCAAAAAAAAAAATCATTTTACAATTTCAGGAAAAAGGAAAAAAAAAGGAAAAAGCAAACAAAAAAAAATAAAAAATACTTTTCAACTCTTATCAGTTAATTTCACTGGAAAAAAAAAAAAAAATTCTAATTACACGTCAATTTAAATTTTTTTTTTTTTTTTTTTTTACATTTTGACGCGAAAACGAAACGAACGTGTAAACAAAAAAAAAAAAAAAATTTTTTTTTTAATGAAATGGAGACAACAGGGGGTGGAGGGGAAGAGGAAGGGGAAAAATTCTGTTGACACGATAAAAACCTTTGTAAAAAAAAAAAAAAAAGATGGAAAAAATTAAAATCGGAAATCATATTATTTCCGTTACAAATTAATTAATATTTTTTTAAAGAGTGACGTCATATCCACACGTCGTAACCACTCATGTTACGACGATTGAATTTTTTTTCTTCTGCTTCTGGTTAATATGATAAAGAAGGAAAAAAAAAAAAAGAAAACTGATGATACAAATTATATCCAGACGAATAGCAGAAGACAAAAAAAAAAAAAACATTTGGAAAAGAAAACAGAGAGAGAGAAAATCAAATTGAGACCCCGAAAAAAAAAAAAAAAAACAATGAATAAAATAAAAACAAGAAGAAGAAAAAGACGAAAAAAAATCAAATGAACGAAAGAAAGAAAGAAAGGAAGAAGGCCCTGAAAAAAATTTTTTTCGGTTTCTAAACCAGATTGAAAATGAAATGAAAAAACAATAAAATAAAATGAAAATAATTTGATTTTTTTTTTTTTTTCAAGAAGAACAAAAAAAATATTGTAACGGATTTCGAACAATTACATTACGGTACACGAAAGAGAGAGAGAGAGAGAGAGAGAGAGAGAATGCGTCGGTGGATGATTCGGCGGCGGCGGTGGGGGCGGTCGAGACAAATGGTGGATCTTTACGACATGGTGGATATCGAAAAAAAAAAATTCGAATTAATTAAATTAATAAAAAGAAAGATTCTCCCCTCACCCTTCCCTACCCTACCCAACCCTCCGGAAGGGTTTACTAATTTATGTTAGACGGTATCCCTAATAAAATCATGACGACGTTTTAAAAGAGAGAGAGAGAGGGAGAAAGAAAGAGCGGGAAGATAAAGAAAAAGAGGAAAAACTAAGATTTATGGTACATGCGGGTTGGATAAGTTAACCATTTCCGGAATGAAATCGTTTTACGAGGAAGGAGGAGGAGGATGAGGAGGGGGAGGGGAGAGTGTTGGACTTGGCTGAGAAAATGAATCGTCTCCTCATTTTCCGAGGAGAAAAAAAAAATTAAAATTTATGTTTAAAAAACTTAATTTGGTTTAGTCGACTCGTATTCGATGACAACGAAAACGACGACGACGAGGGATACTTGTCCAGTTTGAATGAAATCGTCTACCAAAGAAAAAAAGGGAGAGAGAGAGAGAGACAAAGAGGAAAGAGGGATAAAAAGAGAAAGAAAGGAAAAATAAGAAAGAGAGAATGCAAAATAATGGAAAAAAGAGAAGAAAGAGAGAAAAAAAGAGAGAAAGACAGAAAAGGGGGATGGAGAGAGAAAGTAAGAGAGAGATAGAAAGAAAAAAAAGGAAAAGAAGAAAAAAATAAAGATTTTAAGAGAGAGAGAGAGAGAGAAAATGAAAAAGTGATTCAGAGAAAGCGGTAGAGGAATTCAGAGAGAGAAAGAGAGAGAAAGAGAGAGAAAGGCAAATAAAGGAAATGAGACAACAAAAGAAATATTCCAAGAGAGAGAGAGGGGGGGGGGGAGAGAAAGAGCAAAAGCTTCGTATAAACCCATCGACGACCTACGCTAACAATGACGTAATCAAACGTAAGGATAAAAAAAAAAACATTTAATGGAAATGCATGCGAGCGAACGTGTGGGTAAGTGCGTGCGTGTGTGCGAGAGAGTGAGAGAGAGAGAGAGAGAGAGAGAGAGAGAGAGAGAGAGAGAGAGTGACGTGAGAGAGACAGAGAGAGAGACAGAGAGAGAGACTTTTCCTTTTTTTTTTTT